>NC_058410.1:101941003-101972381 GCF_002201575.2 Neomonachus schauinslandi | reverse complement strand
GCAAACAATGAATCATGGAACACTACATCAGAAACTAATGATGTAATGTATGGTGATTAACATAACATAATAATAAAAAATAAATAAATAAATAAAGAGGGCACGTACTGCATGGAGCACTGGGTGTTATGAGCAAACAATGAATCATGGAACACTACATCAGAAACTAATGATGTAATGTATGGTGATTAACATAAAATAAAAAAAGGAAACATTTTAAGAAAAAAAAAGAAGAGATCATAAATAGAAGCAATGACAAGGGTGTCTTGTCTTCTTGTAGTGTTCATTGCCATTGTCTGACCTTCAAGCATATGGAGGGAATCTGGATTTGTGGTCTGTACCTTTTGACATAAACTATACTGAACACATGGCCTTTCCAAAAGTACTTCAGGGAACAGTTCTCTGAGTATTATTCATCATCTCTTGCCACAGTGACATCTCATTGCAAAGAAAAGTGAAAATTGTTGCTATTAGATGGAAAGCTGACAGAAATGGAGAATGGAAAAAGTTCACTTGGTAGCTAATAAAGGACACTTGGAGATACTCATCAATGATACTAATAAACTGTATTTATAATTCAGGCACCCAAGTTTACATGGAAACCTGAGCTTTATGAACACAAGGAGAGGGGCATGCGTGCTTTCTTTCTTGGGACTTTGTCATTTATGTTTGTGATAATGCTTCTGTTAACAAAGGGAATATGTTCAAACATATTTATTAAAATTAGTTTCAATGTCCTATTGTTGATTTCCATATGTATACAATGCATAGCTTGATTAAATCAATAGTATGCCTTATATATTAGTATCCGTTAGATCTTCAGTGGACAAAGTAAGAAAATAAAGTATTATTTCCTTTCAGTTTAAACACATAGGTTTAGTTTGGATGCATTTGGATAAGCTAGATTTAGTTTTTCCTATAAAAAGTAAAAATTATTTTTGAGTAACTACTGTGTGATGCATTCTTCAATGTATTTCCTTTTTTATTATTTTTTAGAAGATTTTATTTATTTATTTGATGGAGAGAGATACAGGGAGAGAGGGAACACAAGCAGGGGGGAGTGGGAGAGGGAGAAGCAGTCTTCCCGCTGAGCAGGGAGCCTGATACAGGGCTCGATCCCAAGACCCTGGGATCATGACCTGAGCTGAAGGCAGACACTTAATGACTGAGCCACCCAGGAGCCCATGTATTTCCTGGTTCTGATAGTCATTAAATACCTTCAACTTGGGGATCAAGATAATAAACAGGATCAAAGAGGCTGCCAATGAACCAAAAGGTGCTAAGCAGTAGGAGTAGAACTTGAACCTACGTCTGTCTGGTGCCTAAATCTTTACCCTGTCCATAATACAACATAGTGGCATAGAGGCTGATCTGTGAAACTCTGTTTTGCATTTATAATAAATGAGATTCAGAGAAATGTTTTAGCCAAGGCACCAAACATAAGAGTGAGGAAATATTAGTTCTCAGTCTGAAAGAGAATCTGAAAATTAGAGAAAATTATAGGTCCAATAACTGTATCCAGAACATTTTTTTCCTGTGATGGACTTGGAACAAAACCATACAATCAGCAGCAATTACAATTGTTGCTTAGGCTTCCTTTCTTCCACACCCTTTCCCCCATTTGATTATACCTACCAATTTCTTCATACAAACTTCTTGATTACATTTGCAAATGAAGTTAAAATACAAACAACTCTGCAATCACATAGACATCAATTTAAACATTTCTTACTGAGGTATCAACATCATATTAGATCCTTAAATGCAAATACATGTTGATGGAGAACTGATTATAATGTTTTGATATTTTCCCTGGTTTGAGAGTTTGTTAGAACTCAGTAGGTAGAGAAATACGCATTTAGAAAGAGTGCAAACTATCATGCTATTTGATTGTTTTCATAAAGAACTTACTCTCAGAATAATAACTTACCTTTCAGGGTCAAGCTTTGTAGTTAAGTCATCAATATAAATGGTAGTGATCCAGGAAACTCACATGTCCTAAAGACTAGTGAGGGGAAAAAAACTGATGTTTGCAGACTTTTATCCATGGTGGAAAGGGCACATGTAGAGTAGCCAAAAATTGCATTTTAAGTGATAGTTAGGAAACTAAACAAATGAGTCCTGATCATTGCCTTTATTTTCTCTAAAATCTAAGTTTTGATATACTAGAGGTCAACCCAAGGACACTTCAAATCTTTTTTTAGGCAATTGCTTTTTCTTTTTTAAATTTTATATTTAATTTTATATTTAATTGTATTGGCTTTTCCTCTTGACCAGTCAATTAATCATTCAATCAAAAAAGAATAACTAGGGGCACCTGGGTGGCTCAGTCAGTTAAGTGTCCAACTCTTGATTTTGGCTCGGGTCATGATCTCTGGGGTGTGAGATCGAACCCCTGGTTGGGCTCCCGTTTTGTGGAGCCTGCTTAAGATTCTCTCTCTCCTTCTGCCCCTCCTTTCCCACTCATGCCCTTTCTCCCTAAAAAAAAAAAAAAAAAAAAAAAAAAAATACTAAGTCATCGAAAACTAGAAAAGTCTGAGAAACTGTCAGTTTAGTGGAGCATAAGAGAACATGACAACCAAATATAATACGGTGTCTTGGATAGAATCCTGGGACAGAATATGGACATTAGCAAGAAACTAAAAAAAATGTAAGCAAAGTGTGAAACTTCGCTAAAAATAATGCATCAATATTGGTTCATTTGTTGTGAAAAGCGAACCATAGTTATGTAAGATATTAACAATGGGGAAAATTGGGTGCAGGCAGAACTCTTTATGTTTTCTTTATAACTTTTTTCGGGGCACCTGGGTGGCTCAGTTGTTAAGCGGCTGCCTTCAGCTCAGGTCATGATCCCAGAGTCCTGGGATCGAGTCCCACATCGGGCTCCCTGCTCAGCGGGAAGCCTGCTTCTCCCTCTCCCACTCCCCCTGCTTGTGTTCCTGTTCTTGCTGTCTCTGTCAAATAAATAAATAAAATCTTTAAAAAAAATAACTTTTTTCTAAATCTAAAATGATTCTAAAATAAAAATTTTATTATAAAGAATGACTAGTTCTGAGTAAGGAAATGTAGTGGGATAAAGAAAGTCTATTTAGGTAAAGCAAAACTAAAATACACAGCAGTCAAATTATTTCACTCGAGAAAACTAAAAAAGAAGTTGCAATAAATCTGTCCTCCTCTTAAGCCTCCTCTCTCTACTCTTTCAAATTGCACTGCTTTTCAAATTAAGCTGCTCACTCAGGTCAAATATGTCACATGTTTAATTTTTTCCCCTATTTATGGAGATAGTTTGGTAACAATCCAATCATTCCCTTACTCAAATTGCCTCATGAGGGATGGTTTGCACAGCCCATGTTCCTCAGATGGATATGGGGTCAAGTGGGTCAAAAGACTGGAAATAAAGTAAGGGCTACTATGTGGAAGTCATTTTCAAGTGCTCAGCATGATCAGCAAACAGCTCTAAAAGGCTAAGCTAACAAACTATCCATTCTACCCTCTCGTTCTCACAATTAACAGGTGGAAACACCAAGTTCAAACCTGAAAAAGTTGAAAGAAAAAGTTAGTGTAACCATGATTTCCTTTAAATCTGCAGCCTTCTACCTCCAATCAACAACTTTATTCTGAAAAATGGCATACTTTCACAAAGCTAATTTGACCTTTTAAAAAAATCTATATACATACAAAAAAAAAGCGACAAAGTATTTGGGCAAGCATTGTTTCAGGAAGCAGTCACTTAAAATATCTCCTAAATATAATTTGGCATAAACCAATATTCTGGATAAGGGAATATGGGGGAAAAACAAAGCCAGATTCTCCTCATCTTTTACTCAAGATTTTTTTTTCTTTCCTAAGTAGGCTCCATGCCCAGTGCAGAGTCCAACAATGGGGCTTGAACTCATGACCCTGAGATCAAGACCCCAGCTGAGATCAAGAGTCAGATGCTTAACTGACTGAGCCACACAGGTTCACCTACTCAAGATTATTCTTTACTGCTCTCTTCTTAAAAGGAAGTGATTCAATATTAGTCCATCTCACTTAATTTGGAATGACTTCATATTACTTACAAGTGTTACTTAGAACAAGATGTAACACAAATAAGGCTATCTTTCTTTTCTCTCTCTCTCTCTTTTTTTTTTTTTTGAGAGAGAGAGAGAGAGAGAAGAGGAGAAGAGGGAAAAGAAAAGAGATTCTTAAGCAGGCTCCACACTCAACATAGAGCCTGATGCAGGGCTTGATTTCATGACCCTGAGATCATAACCTGAGCTGAATCAAGAGTCAGATGCTTAACCAACTTGCCACCCAGGCAAGGCTATTTCTGACGCCTTCTGACCTCCAGTCAGTTTAAGCAAAATAATGTCTATCTTCTAAAGCCCCCAATTCTGTTGCTTTCTTCGCATTTTGCTCAAATATTACCCTTCCTCATTACTCACCTCTGAATTTACCTGTTAGCAACACCTAACATTTTTCTCTTGCTTTCTTGCTATGGCACCTTTAGTTTTAGGATAACTTATGTAAACCAGAAAGTGGTTCATGATGCATTTTTTCCCTCAGAATTGCTTTCAGTTCCATCAGAACACGTTAGACCACATTTCAAGTCTCACACAATGGACTGAACATTTCATGATGCAAGACTTTTTTTGTATTATAACATTTCCAAAAGTGTTATTTTACAATAGCCTAAACCCCATAATTAGCCATTTGGGCAAGAGGGTCCTAGCATTTTGATTTATAGCATCCCCAATTATGGTGTTTAAAAATCCAGGTTCATTTGCTCTGATATTTTAATAAATAATTTATATACATCCCATACTGCACATATAGGAAAATTATAAAACATATCTTTACCTATTTCCTATTCTATAGGGTTGTAGTCATTATTCTAATAATCATTTGGGGAAGCTTATTAAAAATATAAATACTATGAACTCATACATAGGGATTTTGATTAGATTAGGGTAGAATGGAGGAATCTGAATTTCAATAAGCATTCCAGGAAATTATGAAGCAGACAGTCAATGGAATCAGCTTTTGGATATTCCCTCCTTTCCAATGTCTTAGTCAGACATAAGGTAAAAGAAAATTAAAAATATTTCCCAAAGAGTGTTACTTTAGGCCATGATTCAGTAAAAAGAAGCACACTTACCCTTTCCTATGAGCAACTGTAAAAATTGGGAAAAACTACTAAAAAATATATTTGTTCAGAGTTTTGACAATAGGTGAAGTAAGACTATAAACACTGAAATAACAGAAATAAACCCTACAATATATTTTTAAAATATTTTATTTATTTGACAGAGATTGAGAGAGAAATGGAGGGAAAGAGAGAGAGCACGCACACAAAAGGGGGAGTGGGAAAAGGAGAAGACTCCCTGACGGGGGGCTCGATCCCAGGACCCTGGGACAATGACCTGAGCCGAAGGCAGACATTTAACCGACTGAGCCACCTAGGTGCCCCTAAACACTACAATATTTTTTTTTCCCTGGAAGCAGTATTTGGATGGTGGACCAAGGGAGGGGGATGCAACCAGATCCTGACCTTCTGGAATCTCAAGAGATGTAATTGGAGTCTGGGGTGACCTGTCATTGTGGAACAGAGTTCCAGAAACAAAGGGGCTCTTCAGAAAATGTGTCCCCAGAAATCTGTATAGAATCCCTTTTGGAGTCTGCTAAATAAAAGACTGCATATTTGTAGTATTAAACTGCATGAAGCTAGGTAAAGACTAACTGGAAGGTGGAGATCGAGTCCCAGGGAACAAAGATGTTTCCTCTCCAGCCAGCCAGAGCGATGATCACCTATGGCATTCAGTGGAGATCCCAGAGGAAGTAGCGGGCTAGGACTATGCTTAGTAGGGGGACTGAACTATTCTTAAATGAAGGGTACTCTTGACCCATTCGGGTAAACTGTTTTGACCATCCAAGCAAACTTTAAAAATAGGTCTCAAGTGGATGAAACTCATCCACCAGTAACTTTTCCCAGTTTCTGTGCTGTTAGCCGTATAGACTTGTAAAGACTATATTATACATAATTTTCTCTAACAAAACTTTTTTCTTCTAAGTAACTAGAATGAAATGTATCATCTGACACCAAGAAATTAATCATATATACTGCTCTTTTCCTATCGTTAACTTTATGCTAGAGCTGTATCTACTGTCTTTGGTACTTTGACTATGTCATGTTTTCTCATACTTCTGTGCATTAGCATATACCATTCCCTCACAGAATACCTTTTAGTCATCCTTTAAGACCTTATTCAAATGATGTCTCCTCACTGGAGTTTTGTTTTTTGTTTTTTTTTCTTCTTCTTTATAACTTAATTCCTCTGCTTTCAGGTAAAGTCTCTTTAGTATATACTCTGTATAATTTATTACTCCACCCCTTTATAGTAGTAATCATGATCTTCATTTCCTGTATTATTTATTTTTAATTCTTGAGGTAGGTTAATAGGTGACTCTGGTTCTGTTTCTCCTCCAAGTTTCTTTTTTTTTTTCATATCTACTTTTGACTCAGTCATATTGTTTATTCAACTTGTGTTTAATTTCATAATCTGCATAGTTCTTCAATTTTATAGAATTAGCATGAAGTAAAGCTAAATAAGTTAAAGCTGCAATTTTTGTTTCCTATTATATAGAAAAATATGTTCTTTTATAAATTATTTTTCTTAAAAATATTGATTGATTGATTGCAAGTGAGGGGAAGGGCAGAGGGAGAGAGAGAACCTCAAGCAGACTCCCTGCTGAGAGGGGGCCTGACATGGGGCTCAATCTCACCACCCTGACATCATGACCTGAGCAAAAATCGAGTTGGATGCTCAACCAAATGAGACACCCAGGGGCCGCTTTTATAAATTACTTTTAATTCTTTTGAGTTGCAGTATCTTTTTAAGGGTCCAATATCCTTTTATTCTTTTTTTATTTTTTTAATCTCTGGGGTTACAAATGTTCAGGCTTGGTATCTGCTCTTCGGATTTCCTTAGGTTCCCTTAACATCTACTTAAATATACTTAGAATTACTATTTTAAAAACTAAACCTGTCTGTTGATTGCTGTAAATTTAATATACTAGCCCAGGGATTCCACATCCTGAAAGATTTACATGGAAACTGATGCCATGAGGACTAGAGATACTATTTTGAGTCTACGTATTTTCTTCTTTAGGTTTGGTAGAAACGTGACCCTGAGACCAATATTTCATGATCACCTTATCTTTTGGCTTGGTCTCCATCTCAGCATGTGATGGGGCCTGCTCAGTGCTGAAGCTACAGAGTTATGATAGAGCCCTGCTAAACTAGGGAGAATAAACTCAACATCCACCTCCCACACAAAATTTTGTATTCTGCACTCAGTTTTTCTTTTGGGTCCTAATATATCTCCTTTCAAATGCTATTGATTTGCAGTTGCAAAAGCTGTTACATGTGTCTCATCGATTTGGGTGCTTCTTCCCAATAGATGACCATGAGCTTCTAGAGAGCACGGATCACATTCTTTTATTCCTTGAATACTTACCCACTAGCATACTGCCCTACATGGAGAAAAAAAAATTATGTGTCTACTAAATGCTGACTGCTGAAACAAATATATTTTTACCATAGAATTAAGAATATAATTTAATGTTTCTTAGTAGTGTTAAGAGTAAAATCAATACAAGTCAGCCGGTTGAGGGTGAGGCTGTTCTTGTTTTCGTTTTTTGTTGGTTTTTTTTTGCTTTTGCTTTTTTTCATCATATATTTCCCTTTGTTGTCTTCATTTAGTTTGTTTTTAGTTTGTTTCTCCTGGGTGGTCCAGTCCACTGCACTTGTTACTAAAATTATTAAAACTGAAACTGAATACATTAAATTGTACTTTTTTTTTTAAGGTAGCTTATAGCTTCCTATACTTTAATACTTGTAAATAGCCAGGATTTGATATAAATCTTTTTTTTATTGATCCTTAATATTCATTGTTTCCTGAGTCCAGCAAAGATGAATTGCTGAATATCTAGATGTTTATACCCAATAAAAATATTTTATTGCCTTTAAAATATTATTGCATTGCCATATAACTGAGGGACAAAATTGGAACAAAACATTCAATTAATTCTATGTCAGTTCAGCCTAAAATATATTGCTGCTTGCTATAATACAACTGGCATACCAAAGGGAATGAGAAGAAAATATTCATGATATACCTGCAGGGAGAGGAAAGGTTATGAATAAGCTGACTAATGGCTTGCCTGTAGGTGTCTCAAAAAAATCTTAGATAAACTTATGCATTTATATTATTAACTTTGTATGCCAAATAGTAACAATTTCCAGAGTATAGATGGATTTACCATGTAAATACACTTAATGCAAAAAGTTCTTAATTGTAGTTTTACTACTACAAAATACAAAACTATTCTAATGCCAGTTGAAAGGAAGCAATTTCAAACTATTCTCCTTTATAATCCTCTTTAATGATAGTTTGTTCCCATATGAATTTTATCAAATCGACTCTATGAAATTACTATTTTTATAAAATAGTTAATTACTGATAATTTCATGAGTCAAGCTAAATATATATTGATAGTCTGAACCTTTATAACCAGCCAAATGTAGCTTATTTTCATATTTTTTCCAGCTTAAACTGCACAAAACACATTAGAAGAAGTTGAAATTTACTAAAAGAGAACTTAAATTGTTCTTACCAAAAAAGGGGAGAGGAATATGTAGGATGATGAGTGTGTTCATTAACTTACTTGATGGAGAAATCCTTTCACAGTGTGTATGTATACTAAATCAGCATGCTTTAGATTTTAAATATCTTAAAATATTATTTATTATATCTCAAAAAGCTAAAAAAATTAAGTTACTTCTTTTCACTAGAAATGTAGTATTTTGTTTGAAAGAAGTTTTTTAAAATGTAGGTATGGCAGAAAATGTTAATTCTCTGGAGAATATCCAGTACTCCCTTCTACTTGTATTTATTGAAGCTTAAGTAAAATTAGTCATTCTTCTATGCCCTCTAAGCTCTGAAGCAAGAGGGAGGCAGATACAAGAGTCAATAAAAAATCTAAGTGTCGGGTATTATTAAAGGTAGGTTGGGAATATTTCTTGCAAATTGTTTAGATGTCCTCCCTACTCCCCCTCTTCTGCCTCCACAGCTGAAAGGACACACACAGGGGTAGATTAAGCAGCTAAAAACCCAAGGCTTCCCCAAGATGTGTAAGGTCTGCCTGGGCAGGGAAGAGATGAGGAGGCAGCCCTGGGAACCTGTGAAACACACAAGTTGACTGCCCAGAAAGGAAAGCATGGATGCTTTAGATATTGGTATCTGGTGACCCCTTTCCTCATATAACCAGTCAGATAAAGCATTTCTTTTCTGTGGATAGAAAAGAGTGGACATAAGTAGAAGTTTTCTACCAATATAATTTCCTCCAGGTGAAGATTAGATGACACCCTACCACAGTGAACATGTAAGAAAAAAATGGGCAAAAAAAGCATCCTGCATGAGTCTATAAAGTATAATTCTGATTTATGAAAGACAGTGTACTCTATACATTAACCAAAGAGAGTTTGAGAAATGAAAGCCATGTGACTTTTAATAATTTAGATATATGACAGTTAGAAATATAGCAATATATAAATTTTACTTCAAAGAAATTCTGATAAAAGGAAATCAAGTTAAATATTTTTTTCACTATATTTTATATTCAGTTGGCTTTAAATTGGTGTGCTTGTGCTAAATTGGTGTGCTAGTCTTTTTTATCATCCCCAAACAACCAGGTACCATATGCATAAGAATTAGAATTAGATGAGCCACCATCTACATATAGAATATAACCGAATTCACTTATTTTTAATTAAAAGCCCATTTATTTACTCAACTGATATTTACAGAATACCTGTCATGTGTGCGGAATGGCATTGCATGATATGTCCAGTACAGTAGAAGTTATAAAAATGAATGAATGCACTACAAAATCCTTATAATCAAGTAGGAGAAACATGATAGATCAATAAATTATTCTAATAAAAGTAATTCTTGAAAGCTCTATGAGAGAGGCACAGTGTATCAGTATTCCAGTAGAGATAGATTGTTATAAATTAATCAGAACAAGCTGCATGGAAGGCAATGGGCTTAGAAAGGTGTATATAATTACAATATGCCACAAGGGAAGTTCTGAGTATTAGAGAAGTTAATAACATGAGTCAAACTATGGAGGCTGCTTATAGAACAGTCTATTTTGGACAAAATGTTTAATTTTTGTGTTTTGTTTGTTTATTCAGAGTGGGTGAATGTGTATTTTCAGGGACTGGCTTCAACAACACTCAAGGAAGATGAACCAGGCAATGCTGTGATATATGAACATGAGAACTATAGATGAGAGATTTGTTAGGTAATTTTTATAATAGTTCAGATATGGCAGATACCACAAGTTATCCCTATTGTTCATTTTTCTCCCCACCACCCCAATCCCTGTAATGTCAGAATATATTATCTGAACATATAATATCTAGAAAGAAGACTTTATTCCCCAGATGTCTCAGATGCAAATGGATGTGACCATGTGATTAAGTGTAGGTTATCAGGATGGAGGCAGAGATATTTCTGTCTAGCTAGTGAGAAGTGATCTTAGAGAGAAGGATGGACCCTTCTGCATCAATGCTGCTTTGTGGTATGGAATGTAGGCATGAAAGCTAGCACTGGGAAAACCATTTTGGACCATCAGTTGACAAATATATAGAGGAGAAGGCAGAGAAACAAAAAGATCATGCATCTCTGAGACCGTATCTTGTCTAAGTCATAGTCATTTGAGTTTTCTGTCACATGAAGCCAAACACAGTATCGACTGCTATACCAGTTATACCAAATATGTTAAATAGAGCTCTTAATTGTAAACAATGCAAATATGTGGGCAAATATTTATATATTGGCTCTTTTTTTCCATATATACTATGACCTTTGGTTATAACAATACAACAATTATATAAAAGACATTACAATAAAATTGATGCTATTGAAACCATCCTAGTTGTACTTTGTTTACATCCTTTTGAAGTGCAACTTGATCAACTTGATTATTATTAGAAGGATTAGAGACACCTTGGCCTTGATTTAGAGATTTAAGAAACACTCTATACCACTGAAAAACTAATTTTAGAGTAAGTAATGTTTCAGGGACTAATCTTGTATTTACCATTAATTTTCGTTACCTTCTTAAAAGGTAACTTTTGGGATTTTTTTATCGAGGATCTGAAAATGCATCTAAATTTTATATTTTTTTCTATGTATTCCAATGAATACTGTGCATTTTAGGTAAATAATGCTATGGAATGAAGGTAAAGCTCTAATATGGGGTTTTCTCTTGGATGCCTACCACCATTACCACCACACATTCACAAATTTATCTTCTTTGATGAATTGGGAGGTGTGGTTCCCCTGCAATGTGTTTTGGGTAAGTGATACCTGGTAGAAGTTAGTTTGCAATTAAATGAGAGCCACAGAAATGGTCACACACACAAAAATGTTAGGAACCTAGAAGAGTACGTCATCAAATAGGAGTACCAATTGAGTAGTTTATGAAGGACTAAGGATGCATTTAATGAAAAGAAGGAAAAATAGGGGAAGTAGCAGAAAGGAGAATCTTTCCCCTAAATTAGTAAGTGTTTGTAACAAAGTTATATGAAACAGCAGATAAAGGACACACATTTGCTGCAGGGATAGCAGCTTTGTAGTAGTGGAAAGTGATACATAATGTACAAATACAAATGCTCAATTTCTAATTTGCATTCTGCAATGGGGGAAGAATCAAAATAGATGTTAATAGTATGAAATGTGCTTCCTCACATTTACTTATAGAATGTGAGGCACAGATAACCTGGATGATTACTCAAATATGACATAATTAACTAAAAACGGTTATACGGAAACATATCTCTGGAATATTTCAGTTTGGAACTCTTTCTAAAAACAAAAACAGTATTTTTCCCCCTAAAGAGTTTTGGTAGAAGTCAGATGTTGATAAAGTTTAAGACTCCATAAATGACCCTGTGACACCAGATTGCTGACCTCCAGGGATGAGGTTTTTTATTTTTATCAAAGCCTACAGAAAGTTGAATTTCGTGATCTATTTGTAACACTTCCTAAAACACTTGGGAGTTACTGCAGTTCACCGTGCCTGTAGTTTTGAGTCCCCCATCTATTATTGCCACAACTTCTATTCAAGTATACTGCTCTCCGATCTTGTCAGTAGACAGCAAAGACCTGAACTATAGTCTGATCAAAGCAGTATTTGAATAAAGTGTAGGTGATGCCTGACATGAATAACAATGACACTCAGCTGTGGCCATCTCAGATAGGTCTTTTAGATTTACTAATCTTGGGTGATACAGAGTCACACAAATCTTATGACTACTTCAGGAACTGCAATTATGCTCTAAAAACTAGAATCAAAAAAAAAAAAAAAAACTGCATACAGGCAATTGAAGTGATAAAAAGCTGTTTAACTCCAAATAAAGTTAAACGTCTCTAAGTGATTCTCTGCTTATCTCTTAAATTTTGGCTTCTCTTAATGAAACCAGGATGTACAGTGGTCTGAACTGGGAGAATATGTCATTCTTGATATATGAAAACACTTGAACAGGGAGTAAGGAACTTCTTGTTCTAGAGTCAGTTGGTATGCAGAATTGAAGATGACTCTCAAGATTCTCATTCCTGATGTGCATACTTTGTATAATTTTCTCTCTGTGAGAGTGGGTGGGTCTGACCTAATCAGGTAAGCCCTTTTAAAAGGGGGTCCAGAGGTCACAGATGGCAGAAGTCTACAAACTGCCATGTTTTGGAGAGAGCCACATGTTTGGGAATGGTAGGTAATCTTTAGGAGCTGGTAATGGCCTCTGATTGACAGTAAGCAAGAAAGTACTGACCAAGTCCTATAGATACAAAAAGATTCAAAGCTGGCAATAATCCATGAATTTGGAAGACGATTTAAGCTTCAGATAAAATTGAATTCCTGTTCAGTCCCTTGATTTCAGATTTTGGAGACCCTGAACAGAGAACCCAGTAACCCAATAACTTATTTTGGTACTCAAAATAACCTACTAAGTTTTTGGTAATTTGTTACACAGCAGTAGAAAACTAACAATTTACTACTAATTAGTTATCAAGGAAGTTTTGCATTGAAATTCCAGGAGACCTCTCTGTCAAAAAGAGATGAGAAAATTGTTTATTATTTTGATCCATTAAAATTTCATTTTATTATTAGTGTGCTCTGGGATAGATTTTCTTTGTAGGACACACATTTCATTTTTATTTTTTACTGTGCTCAATGGGTTGGTAATTTTTTAAAGTAGGAATGTTTATGCATACTAGTGTATTTTTTAGTATGAAATATAATAAACGCTATACATAAATTAGGGTTTTTGTGAACCTTCTGATGTAAAAATCCCACTAAGCATGCAAGCTCTGTTATTTCATATGCAGTAAAATACCAACAGGAAAATCCTTATCTCATAATAAGCCCAAATTCATTCCTATGACATCAGAGAAATGAATTGGGTCACTGAATCAGAGCAGCTGAACTGATGGAGCAAGACTTTCTAGGATCAAGATATATTAAAAATAGAATAGATATGAAATTTGGTAACTGCCATTTTGCCATGAACTATGTAATAACCCAGACACACATCTAACAGAAATGTTTTTCTTCCAGCATGTGATTAATTACATGTTAGCCAGAAGAACATACCACTGGGCTTATTGAAGTTACTTAATAATTTACTGAAGTTTTCTCCAAAACTAATGACATATAAGCTGGTATAATGAAAAGAGCTTGAAGCCTCTGAGAGATGAAAGATTCATTATGAAATCCACAAACTATAGCTATTTCACTGTGGATAAAGAAATATTTATTTTGCTTTATTTCCCTAGGATGTGGTCTGAGTCCTCATAGCATTCACAATGCCCTTACAAATGAGCAAATATTTGATTGATGCACATAAAGCATAGATGATAATTATTAATAAGTGACAACTTATGTATTCCATTGTTCATTCAATTAATGTCCACTTACTGACAGCATTCTATGCAGTCACTGTGATACGTTTTGGGGGAGCATACAATTATCATACAGTACATTTCTTTCCACGTACAAATGTATGGTATAAGTTGGGACAGAGTAGTTGAGGGACATATGGAGAAATGACAGATCATCTTTATGAATTAAGAAAATATATTTTAATTAAAAAAATAGAAACCTCTTTGTCTAGCTTTTATTCATTAAATTGATGGCTAATTCCAAGTTAAGCTGACTTGTAGGAAGTGGGAATACTGAGACTAGAATTGAGATGAACACTTGGTACTCAAAATAACTTGTAAATCATCAAAAGAGTCATAATGGGTGCCACTATAAGATACATTAAGAGAAAGTGATCATTAAGAGATTAAAACATGGAATGTCAAAAAAATAAGTACTATAGACAGGACTACTGTTAGGGACAGAAGGAGGAAAAGAAAGCCATATACGAAACATCATGGAGGATTACAAGGAAGAGAAAGATTCCAGAATAACCTGTGATTCAAGTTTTTTTTTTTTTTTCCAAGGAAAATCTGGTCAAAAGTAACCAAATTTTGCAAGAAAATTTAGCAGAAAAAAAGATTGCAAGAGGTCAATAATTTGGAGGAAAGAAGCATAAAAAACAAGGCGACAATATTATCTTCCCAGATGAGTTAGAGTAGACTGAAAGCTGATTACAGTCTAGAGGAGAGGTTAAAATGGAAATGATGGTCAAAACTGGAATGTGAAAGATGGACAGCAGGTTGAATGAGTTCCTCTCCTGTTCCCCATGCTAGGTGTGAAAGTTGTGAATAAATTACAAGTCAGAGATACCATAAAGTAAGAGATTATATGTAATAGAGAAAAGGAAGAAGAGTCATGATAACTTTGTGTGTATGAGTGGTATAAAAATGGGATTTTGGAGCTATATTACATTGGCTCTTGCTAGAATTAAGTATAATAAGCAAATAAAAAGCAGCACAGTGCCTAACACAGAGAAGTCACTCAATAAACAATAACTTAGATTATTACTCTTATTTACTTATTCTGATCCTTTAATACTTAAATGCTTATGTCTCACATTATTTGTTACCATGTTGTAATCTCCAACATTCCATGAGTGGTGACCAGAAACAACAAAAATAAAACTTACACATCTACCCAAACAGTAATACTCCATCACTAACATAACTTGGCTTACAGTCTTTCATTAAAATATTCTTAAACCTAAAAAATTCAAAATTGCCACCTGCTGCAAAATAAGGGAAGGCTCAACAAATGGGATGGAATCAGCAAAAACCCATCTGTGGAGAGTCTATAAGAATCTTGATTTCACCCAATTTATTTTACCCCAAAAAGCTCAATTCTCTAATGTTTTCCAGAAATTCCAGGAATCCTGGCAAGAAATAAAATATAAATAATCTGGATTGCTAAGACCTAAAAACGGTGAGCAAAACAAAATAAAAAGGTTAAAAATTATTCAGAACTGATGGATTTTTTATTTTTTCAGTCTTATGAAACCTGACTGCACAATTGAGGATTTCTCCTCATACTGCACAGAATTTTGAAACTTATACTTTTATTTACCTCATCTCTAATTCATAAAAAAATCTATGGTTAAGACCATAGACAAAGCCTACTAATGAATCATTGAACACTACATCCTGATGGACTGATTACATGTCCAAAACTGAATTCATATCTTCTTTAAAAACACAATCTTTTCTCATTTCTTTATAATTCTTCTAGTAAACCAGTTCTAAATTGGGATAATTTTAATTATTTTGTTTTTATTCTCTACATTCAACCAGCTGCCAAACCTGATATTCCACATTCATAACATCTCTTAATCTACTCTACCTTCTCTTGTTTTTACTGATAAGATCCTAGTTTCAGTCCCTCATGTCTTTGGTTAATGCTGTTCAATGAACTATACAACACTGGAATTCCAATTATAAAAGTGAACTCTCCCTGAATGTAGAGTTTTGCAAGATTAGTATCTCATTTTTCCTGTTCCTCTCATTCTGTTACCTCAGAAGGACGAGCTGATAATTAATGACACAAAATAGTGGAGATTCAAAGCTTGTCAAAATTTTCCAAATTACCCATTAAATTTGCTTTCTTATTGACATATGTTAAATAAAATATTACCAAAATGAGATGTTGATGAAACTGCCATTTGAGAGACTAGTGGAGAACATTTTTTTTTGCAACCATGACTACATACATCTTTTATACCATCTTCTAACTCACTTCTTAGGTATAAAGAATAAGCAACTCATGAAGTTTGTACAAAGCTGTCATGTCCCATGAGTTAAATATTATGATAATATAATACTGTTGTCATGTGAAATGTTTTCATCATTCTGGGTAGCCCTAAATTCACTTATCTTTTATAAATTGGTATTTTCATTCTCAAAGAAAGATAAATAAAAACAGCTATTAATGAAGTTTTGAAGTTTGATTCTATAGTCAAATGTTATATAAAATTTGACAAATGCCTTTGTTAAACCAGAGGTATGTAATAATGGTAACAGTCTAATTTATTAAGAATACATCACAGTCTTAAATGTGTATGTACCTAATATACACGAAAGACCACTGAGAAAAATAAAAAAGTTAAATTAGTTAAATGACAATAATACCATCTTTCAAAGCAGAGTTAGTGCAGCTAGAGCAGTGCTTAAAGAAAAAATAGACTTTTAAATGACTATATCAGAAAAGAAGTCGTATCAACAATGATGTTTATGTTTAGGAAACGTAAATTAAATTTAAAGCATAAAGCAGAAAAAAAATAAGTGTGAAACATTAAATAGAATATGGACAAGCAATAAAAACACAAATCAAAATATGAGTGAAAACACTAAACTAATATATAAACCCAAGCAAAAATGATTAAAAAAGGTGAGAAATTTCAAATCATCAATATCAGTTGAAATGGATATCACTTAGATCAGAAGAAGACTTAAAAGTAAGAAAATATTATAAGATACCTTATACAAATGAATTTAACAGAGAAAATAAAAAAATTCCTTGAGAAACACAACAAAAAAACTGATAACAAAATGAATAGAAAATAACCTTATAGCTATTTGAAAAATTGATACTGTAAGTCAAAATGATTTCCACCAAAAATTCTAGGCTAATTTTTCACACACACGCACAATAAATATGTGAGATGATGGATGTATTAGCTAACTAGATGGTGAGAATCCTTTCTATATTTCCTTTCACAACAATAAACACTTTAAATATCTTACAACTTTGTCAATTAAACTTCAATAAAGCTGAAAATTTTTTAAAAAATTGATTGCTATCAAAATTTCTTTAAGAAAGAAATAACACCATTATTACCTAACCTCTTTCAGAAAATAGAGGACAAGGGGTCATTTCTCAAGGTACTTTTATAAGATCAGCATGATACTGATATTTTTCTTACCATTTTAAGCTATAATTAGAATATATAAGCTAATATGGAATAATCTAATGCTCTACACGTGTAAACACAAAATTGCTTAACACAATGTTATCAACTTATTCCCCAAAATGCAATGTTTATTTAGGATTCAAAAGTAAAATAATTTGCCACATCAAAAGAATAAAGGACTAAAATTATATGATAATCAAGGTAGATAAAGTAAATAGTGGAATTGATACAATTCAATGACCCTTCATGATTAAAAAAATAATAATGTTTTCAACACACTAAGATTGGAAATTTTTTTTATACGATAAAGATCATCTGGAAAACCTAAAGCTAAAACTTGTAATAGAGAAGTGTTGATGGTACAATTAGGAACAAGGCACACATGTGTACTTTTACCGCTTACTTTCCACATTCGACTTAAAATTCTAGACACTGCAATAAGTAAAATAAAAAGCATGAAGATTAGAAAGACAAGTAAAACTGATTTCATTTTAGGGTATGTAATTGCACATATTTGAAAAACTACAGAAATTACTGAAATGAACATATGTGTTTAGTAATATTACAGGCTATGGGGTCAATATACAAGAGAAATTATATTTCCATATGATGGCAATTGTAAATTTGTACAATAGCCTCAATAGTACCTAGTAATGTATCCATTTAAAGATGTGAAATATCCCTACAAAACATAAATGAGACTTAAATGCAGAAACATTCCATAGTCATGTGTGAGAAAACTGAACACTGTGGAGGGGTCAGTTCTCTGTAAACTAATGTTTATCTTCAAATTTCTGTAGTTTGAAGGTGATATGAGTAGGTTTGGCTTTTTCAGCTTTTATTCTGCTTGGTGTTCTTTGAGCTTCCTAGATCTGTGATTTGGTCTGAAATTTGGGGAAATTTTTCGTCATTATTTCGAATATTTCTTCTGTTCCTTTCTTTCTTCTCTTTGTAGTGTTCCTCTCATGCATATTACACCCTTTGTAGTTGTCCCATAGTTTTTAGATATTCTTGTTTTTTCTTTTTGTTTTCTTGCCTTTTGCATTTTGAGGAGTCTGCTGATATATCCTCTAGCTCAGAGATTCTTTCCTTGGCCATGTTCATTTTACTAATGACCCCATTAAAGGTATTCATTTCGGTTATAGTGTTTTGTTTTGTTTTGTTTTTAATCTGTAGTATTTCCATTTGGTTCTTTCAAAGGATTTTTACCTCTGCTTCCATTGTCCATCTGTTCTTGCATGCTGTTTGCTTTATCCATTAGACTACATAGCACATTAATCCTGTTCTGATAATTCCAACATCTCTGCCCTGTCTGGTTCTGATATTTGCTCTATCTTCAAGTTGTAGGATTGACTGACTGATTTTATTTATTTAGTCTTTTAGTATGCCTTGTAATTTTTTCTTGCTAGCCAGACATAACACACTGGGTTAAAGGAACTACTGTAAATAGGTTTTTACTAATGTGGTGGTGAGCTGTGGGGGGAGAAGAGTGTCCTATCCTTAGGTCTGAGTCTTTGTGAGACTGTGCCTCAGGGTTGTGAACTTTATAAGTGTTTCTATTTTTTCCCTCCTCCTTCATTTGGGACAGCATGGCTAGGGCTACCTAGAATTGGGTATTTCTCTTTCCCAAGTCAATTAAGGTGTGATAATATCTCAGCAGTTTAGGCTCTAGTTAACTAATTTCCCTTGAAGGCAGGCCTTGTTAAGAATAAGAGTGCTCTAGCATATTTCAAAAGGGTTCCTTTTCCTCTCCTCTTGCCAAAAGCCTGAGGGGATATTTCTCCCATATTTACTTTAGGGATCTGGTCAATTTCCTGGAGTTAAATCTCACATATTGAGGGGGATCCCCTGTCACTAAGTCCCTCTGGAGTTTTTAATTTTCAGGTTTCTCTACAATGAGCCAGTGGCAATTTGGCAGAATTCTGGTTTTCTTACCTGGGCACTATAACAGGGAAGGTTTCAGCTTGTGAGTTTCTGTTCTGTTTAGTCATGACTCACTGTATTCATCTCAGTGACGTGGACAAAGGCTCATAGAATATCCAGAAGTATTTTGGGGAGTGAATGTTTCAGAAGTGATTTGCTCATTATTATGTTCTCCTATGGGTTGACAAACAGCTTATGGGCCAAATTCAGTCTGCAACGTATTTTTGTAAATAAAGTTTTTTTTGGAACATAAAAAAATGTCAAGTATGTTGATCAAGAATATAAATTATTTCATAACTTAATAATGAAAATAATGAGACACAAACCTCAACTAAAGAAAAATAGGGCAAAGATTTGAATAATTCTCCAAAGAAAAGAGATGAATGGCCCATAAGCACATGAAAAGGTGTTTCAACATCAATAATCATCCATGGAATAAAAGTAAAAGCCACATGAGACACAGTTTACAACTATCAGAATGAATAAAATACCTCAAAATAATATCAAAATACCCCAAAATACTAGATGTTGATGAGGGTATTGGCTAACTGTAACTTACTATTTTATCTTGACAGTTTAAAATGGTTTATTTGGAAACTTTACAATTTTCTTATGAAAATTCAACATACCACTATACTATGACCTGGCAATTCACTTCTAGGTATTTAACCAAGAGAAATAACATGTACAATAATGTTCATAGCAACATTCTCATGATAGCCTTACACTAGAAAAAGAAATCCAACAGCAGATGAATGGATTAAAAATATATAATATCTTACTAAATATGTAATATTACCAAATAATAAAAAAAATTACTCATACATGAAAAAACATGACTAGATATCAGAAACATAATGTTGAAGAAAAGAATCCAGACAATATTACCTATTGTATAATTCCATTTATGCTAATTTCAAGAACAGGAAAATCTAATGTTTGCCTCTGGGGTACAGAGTATTGACTGAAAAGGTACAGCAGGGACTCCCTGGTAGGATGGAAATGTTCTTTATTCTTTTATGGGGATTAGTACAAGGGTACTTAAAATTGTCAAATTTCATAGAACTAAACACTTAAAATTTGTGTATTGTATTACACATAAATTATGGCTTGATTTTTTAAAGTTCCAACACATCTGTCTGTTGTAGGTTATCTTTAGGTTGCACATGGGACTACAAACCAGAACCTCAGATGAAAATGATAAAAATGGGGCGCCTGGGTGGCTCAGTTGGTTAAGCGACTGCCTTCGGCTCAGGTCATGATCCTGGAGTCCCAGGATGGAGTCCCGCATCGGGCTCCCTGCTCGGCAGGGAGTCTGCTTCTCCTTCTGGCCCTCCCCCCTCTCCTGCTCTCTCTCTCTCATTCTCTCTCTCAAATAAATAAATAAAATCTTTAAAAAAAAATGATAAAAATGCTCAAATGGTGTATTACTTTGCTTATAGGCTGCATTAGCTGGAGTATGAAACAGTGAATAAAGGTTTAAAACTAATCTTTATTTGCAAATGAAGTTTCCTTAACATTTGATATACACATTTCCTCTTGAGTATAAATACTGGGTGTTATTCAACAGTCTTGCACAATTCACAGTGCTTACCAGAGCACATACCCTCCCCAGTGTCTATCACCCAGTCACCCCATCCCTCCCACCCCACCCCCCACTCCAGCAACCCTCAGTTTAAAATTTAAAACTATAAGTATTTATTTGCTTTTACATCTGATAATGTATTTATTTATTTATTTATTTAATTATGTTAATCACCATACATTACATCTTTAGTTTTTGATATAGTGTTCCATGATTCATTGTTTAATTCTATCAGGGACTTACTATATTAAAAGCTACAAGCTCTGTCACAAGTAGTTATTGATAAGTGAGGATAACACTTTACTTAGTTTACCACTGCAGTAAATCTGCTCCTAGTAAAGCAGATTTCCTGGACTATTATTTATTTTGTCAATGTCATATACACAGCATTTGATATTCAGATATGACTGCTGTTTACTATATATGTGTGCACTTAAGTCTCCCTAGGAATATTTTTTTCTGAGTATTAAACATCATGAAGAATACTATTTTATTTTATTTTCGCTTTGTGACATACAGGCATACCTCATTTCTTTTCTCCTCCTTCTCTTATCTTCCTCCTTCTCCTCCTCATTCTTTACTGTGCTTTGTATATACTGTTTCTTTTTCTTTACAAATTTATCACAATTAATGTGATAACCCTGTGTTGAACAAGTCTATAGGTACCATTTCTCCAACAGCATTTTCTTACTTTATGTCTCTGTGTCACATTGTGGTAATTTTTGGAGTATCTCAAAATTATTCATTATTATCATGCTACGGTCATCTGTGATCAGTGGTCTTTGATGTTACTATTATAATTGTTTTGGGGCACCATGAAGCTGTAGCAAGCCATCTAGCACCATGAAGCTGCTAGCAAGCCTTCTAGCAAGCCATTAGAAGATCTGGCTAAGAGAATTAATGAATGTGGCTACACTAAACATCAGATTTTCACTGTAGATGAAGCAGTCTTCTATTAGAAGAATGTCATCTAGGATCTTCACAGCTAGCGGAGAAGTCAGTGTCCAGCTTCAAAGCTTCAAAGGACAGGCTGACTCTCTTGTTAGGGCTAATGCATCTGGTGACCTTAAGCTGAAGCCAGTGCTCATTTACTTTATGAAAATCCTTAGGCCCTTAAGGATTATGTTAAATCTACTCTGCCTATGCTCTATGAAGGGAAAAACAAAGCCTGGATGACAGCACATCTGTTATCAACATGGTTTACTGAATATTTTAAGCCCACTGCTGAGACCTATTGCTCAAAAAAAAAATTACTTTCCAAATATTACTGCTCATTGACAATGCACCCAAGAGCTCTGACAGAGAAGTACCACAAGATTAATGTCATTTTTACGCCTTCTAACACAACATCCATTTTGCATCCCATGGATCAATGAGTAATTTAAGCGTAAGTCTTATTATTTAAGAAACACCTTTTATAAGGCTATAGCTCCCATAAATAGTGATGGCACTGCTGGATCTGGCCAAAACAAACTGAAAATCTTCTGGAAAGGATTCATCATTCTGGATGCCATTAAGAACATTCATGATTCATGGGAAGAGGTCAAAATATCAACATTAACATGATTTTGGAAGAATTTGATTCCAAACTTTATGGAGGACTTTGAAGGGTTCAAGACTTCAGTGGAGGAATTAAGTGCAGATGTGGTGGAAACAAGCAAGAGAACTAGGAGAAGTGGAGCCTGAAGATGTGCCTGAATTGCTGCAATATTATGATAAAACTTGAGTGGATGAGGAGCTGCTTCTTATGGATGAGCCAAGAAAGTGTTTTCTTTAGATGGAGTCTACTCTGGTGATGATGTTGTAAAGATTGTTGAAATGACAACAAAGAATTTATAATATTATGTAAACATATTTGATAAAGTTATGGCAGGGTATGAGCACACTGGAAGAAGTTCAAGTTTGAACAATGTTAAAAAATTTTTGAAAGAAGTTCTACTGTGAGTAAAATGCAAAAAACACAACAAGACCCACTATATAGTTTGTGAAAGGAAGGGTCAATTGATGTGTCAAATTTCATTGCTCTCTTATTTTAAGAAGTTTCCACAGCCACTCCAATCTTCGATAACCACCACCCTGATCAGTCAGCAGCCATCAACATCAAGGCAAAACCCTCCACCAGCAAAAAGATTAGGACTTGCTGAAAGCTGAGGATGATTAGCATTTTTTAGCAATAAAGTATTTTTAATTAAGGTATATTATACATTGGGTTTTTTTTGACATGTTATTGCACACTTAATAGACTATAGTATAGCGTAAACATAACTTTTATATGCACTGGAAAACCAAAAAAAATATTTGACTTGTTTTATTGTGATGTTTGCTTTATTGGGGTGGTCTGGAACCAAACCCACAATCTCTCATAGGCCTGTAGTCATCTTTTTCCTAAAATTATTTATATTTTTAAGATAAATGTGTTATTTTTTTATGTTATGTTAATCACCATGCATCATTAGTTTTTGATGTAGTGTTCCATGATTCATTATTTGCATATAACAACCAGTGCTCCATTCAGTACATGCCCTCTTTAATACCCATCACCAGGCTAACCCATCCCCCCACCTCCTCCCCTCTAGAGGATAAATGTGTTATAATTTCACTTGGTACCTATTTTAAAGCTAATACACACTGACATATGAGCCTAACATATGCACTCAGAGTCAAATAGCTTTCAGTCATAAGAGATTTATATATATACATTTTTCTCAACCTTTTTAAAATAACAATTTAATTAAACAGTATTTCAAACATTATTTTTAAAGTATGAAGTAATTATTGCATAATACTAAAATAAATACCAGTCTAAACAAAAGTTCATCTATCTCAATGCTAATCCATTTACAGGATGACTTTTGGACTTGGGTCAAATTGTGTAACCAAAAATGTACCCTTTGTAAATGCTGTAACTTCCAATTTCCCAAAGCATATAAGGGTAGTAAAAAAAAAAAAAAAAAAAAAAAAAAAAAAAAAAATTTTAATTGTTTCTTATTTTTTAATTATTTACTACATATCCATGTACAAATTGTTGGCAGCCATAATCTTTAGTTTTCAACACTTATATAATGAGGAGAACTAAATCTACCTTGCTGGTGTTGCAATTAAATTAGATCCCTCTGGTAAGTTGCTGAGTACACAGTAGGTACTCAATAAAAATGAAGCCATCATCCCTTCTATAACAAGATTCCTCAGTGTTTGTCTCCCTTTCTGGTTTCATCTTGTTTCATTTTTTTCTCTCTTCCCCTATGATCCTCTGCCTTGTTTTTTAAATTCCACATATCAATGAGATCCATAAGAGACTCTTAATCACTGGAAACAAACTGAGGGTTGCTGGAGGAGAGGGAGCTGGAGGGATGGAATAACTGGATGATGGACATTGGGGAGGGTATGTGTTGTAATGAGCACTGGGTATTATATAAGACTGATGAATCACAGACCTGTACCCCTGGGACAAATAATATATTATATGTTAATTAATTGAATTTAAATTAAAAAAATATTCCTTAGTGTTGTATTGTTGTTTTTATGTGTGATTTTATAATTTTTCAGTTTTGTGGTGTTCAGTATCCATATAGTATAATTAAAATTGTGTGTACATAATTATTTCATAATTACATAATTGGGGTGGTTGTGGCAAAGCATTAAACCTTGGTCATTAGACCCTTACCATGCCTAAAATAAATCATTTACTGTATTAATTTCTAACTCTGACCTCTACAAGAAATGTATATCACCAATTTCAACATAGAATATTCTAACCCTATATTATTAGTTTATGGTTAATTCCAAAATAACTATTTGCTCTTTAGAACTTTAAGAAAGAATGTTATGTAATTGAAGTAGGATGGGATAAAATAATGAGATAAAAATAGCAATTACTGTGTGCCAGGCTTCATTATAGAAGTGCTACATGCATTAACTACTTTAATCCTCATACCTAATATACAAATTATACTTGAATTTTAAATTTGACACAAGACTGATACTGTACAAAGAATATTTACATATTGATTAGCACAAATATTATATGTAATGTTATACAAATTTTCATTTTTACTTTATATATTACTCATAACAATACTTATCACATATAATTCTAGCTTGGTTTATAAAGTGGTGTTACATTTAAGAAAAAATACAATAGGTTATTAGCCAGTCTTCTACTGCTAGGAATATAAATTGTTTCCAATTTTCAGGTATACCAATAATTTTCTTAGGAACATTGCCCGAGTAACTTTCTTTAGAATAAAATTGGAATTTGGAATTTCTGGGGAAAGTATGTATTTAATTATTATTTTTGTTAGCTACTGCACCTGGTCTTTATAAAAGCTATATTAATTTCCTTTCCATCTAAAAGTGAGAAGATTTTTTGTCACACCATGGGTAAAAGGCATGACTATCAATTATTACCAAAAGTTTCCTGCATTTTTCTCCCCTTCAACAGTAATAGAACTTTAGTCAAGAAAATGGATATCCATATTAAATACTACATCTCTGAGCTCCCTGTGGAGCTAGATTCAGCCATCTGAGAAAGTTCTGGCCAATGGATGTTAGCACAGCAACTCTGTGGATCTTCTTTACATAATAGCTGAGATGTATGCCTTTTTTCATCCTTCCACTATCCTACTGTTTGGGATATAGACGCCCACATACTGCTGCTCCTGATTCTGAGGAGGAGAGCTATTTCCTGGTAATGGAAGCATGGTGAGCTGGAATGTGCTAGAGCTTCAGGTGCCCTCATTGAGTAACATTATTCCACTGGTCCTGGACTGTGTGACTCTGGTCTTTATAACCAATAAACATTTCTATTTTGCTTAAATCTCTATCATTTCTGTGTTCTTCTGTTACCAAGCAAATCTTAGCATGATTGATAATAAAAGAATCGTGCTATTTTACTTTGTATTTATTGACTGTGAGTGATATTAAGAACATTTCACATGTTTTTAGGCCACTTATATCTCTAATGTCAATTACTGACTCCTATATTTTGTCCCTGTTTTGTGATTGTCTTATACTCAAGGGTATAATAGTTTTTAATTGTAAGCAGGCCTGTGCTGTTTGTCTTGTCTTTTAGGGTTCTTAGTTTTGCTCTCAGTGTAGACTTTGATTGGAGTAGAAAACAAGAAGATGGAAAGTCTGACTCCAGAACACATTTATTTTTTTGTTTGTGTTTTCCTCCTTTTCCTATCAAGCTTCTAATTTGGATCTCCCCATACAATATATCCGATCAAGATCTTTTGGCTTTGTTGGCAAGGCTGAGGACTTTACGTGGCACAAAAATCTTTTATATTTAAAATGTCTGTGGTTCATCCTATACAGTGCTTCATTTTTTTGCTCTATGTTACGTGGAGAGTGTTACAAGTGTTCACAGTTTATTGGCCATATCCTCAAAACTCTCCCCGTGTTTGGTCTAGCAGTGAAAAGAAATGGAAAAACAAGTGCTCAAGGGAGATGAGCAACATTTTTATATCCTAAGACTCTCCTATTTAAAAAATAGAAATGAGAGCTGTGCATTCTAAAAATATTGGTATTTTATAGGAAACCTGAGAAAGCAACTGTGGATTAATGCATTCCTTCTATGTAGATGGAGTTAGGGTATTATAAGACACAACTACAAAGATCTAGGAAGCCTTAATAAAATCTACCTTGATTAGCTAAAAGCCTAATACTATGTGTCACTGTCAGTGATATTTGAGATAAACCCTTCCTTCTAGATCTATGTTCTACATTTTTGTTGTTGTTGTTTTCTTCTCATCTTTATTTACATTCACTTCCTAGCTGATCTTATCTTGTTTCACTGATGTAATGATAATAGGCATTTTCTTATTCCCATGCTCGGATTCTCTCCTGAGCTCCACACTCATGCCCAATTGTCTCAGCGATATCTCTTAAATATTGAGTAAATATCTCAAACAATCTGATCAAAACAATAGTGATATAGTCTCCCAAAATTTCCCCCTTATGAGCAAATAGTACCACCATTTATCAAATTACTCAGGGCAAATCCCAGATGTCATGTTTGTCTTTTTTCCATGATACAACCTTATACAATACACCAATAAGTCCTGTCTAAAACCCCAAAGTATTTAAGATTTTATCACTTCTAACCATCTCCACTGCTAAAACCTAGTCATAGCCACTATTATCTATTATTGATTAATCAGTAACCTTCATCCACAATTCTGTTTCCACATTTGTCCCTTATAATTCAATCTCCACAGAGTAGAGCAATTTTTAAGATGTATCAAAGAGAGTATATTGATCCTTTGCTTCCAACACTTGAAATACTTCCAGCACACTTATAATTTACTCCTAACATAATCCTAGAGCCAGTGAGAACCAAAAGATTTGGACACTGCCTACCTCACCTCCTACCTCCCTCTTCTTATTATCTTCCACTGCCCCTTTGTTTACTTTGCTTTGGTCCCACTGGTTTTTCATATGTCCATTGAATGTGCTCAGTTTATTCTACTCTCAAGGTCTTTAAATTCACTATTTAGAGGCTGAGGAGAACTATTTCAAGCAGAAGGAAGGCAAATCTGATTAAAGCAATTCTACATATTTCTGTATGTACACATGGCTGTGCCTAACTTTAAGGAAGGGAGGAGCTACACTCTTACTATGAGCTCTTAAGGAAAGAAAAACTATGTATCAAAGAACAATATTGATGGCTTTTATAAAAGACTGGAGAAATATGGGCACATTTGAAGATGTAAAAGCATAAATTTAAAAATTTATAGAATTAAGTATTACCATGATAGAATGAAGGACTTATCTAGGTTGGTAAAGTGTCCCCAGTACAAAAGATTACCTAGAACTCCTTCAAAATAAATATGGAATAATAAACATATGGAGATCATTTATTTAAAGTAGCCACAATTACTAAATTGAATATAAATTGAAGGACAATAAATCTGCTCTGTTTTTCTCTACTCAAGGGTATTTCTCTATTTGGAAGAATTATATTTTTTGGAAAAATATAATGATGACAAAAGTCAAAGTAAGGGAAGTCAAGTTTGAGATGCATAATTAGGAGGGATGCAAAGCAGTCACAGCTTTTCAAATTTGTTCATGACAGTAGTGTTTTCCTTTTTTTTAATTTAAATTTTTATTTATTTATTTGAGAGAGAGAGAGCACAAGCTGGGGGGAAGAGCAGAGGGAGAGGGAAAAGTAGTCGCCCTACTGAGCAGGGACCCCGATGTGGGACTCCATCCCAGGACCCTGGGATCATAACCTGAGCCAAATGCAGATGCTTAACTGACTGAGCCACCCAGGCACCCCAGTGTTTTCTTTTACTATGCTTTTATATAGAGATTTATCTTCAAATATAGATTTTTTTCAAACACTATCTTTTTGAAAAAAATTATCTCATCAGTGATTAATATGAAAATTTGCATTGAAAAGCCTTACCAGATATTACAATGATCTTTCTTCCTGGTTTCACTTCTATGCAAAATAATATTTGAATTAAATGGATAGAATGCTATTAATAATTAAAAATAATCCAGTCAAATATTAATCATTGTAAATAAAATGATACACAGTCAACCCTTTAATAGAGCAGGAGTTAGAGGCGACAACACCCCCACACAGTCGAAAATCCACCTATAACTTCTGATGCCTTCAAAACTTAACTGCGAATAACTTACTGTTGATCAGAAGCCTTACTGGTAACATTAAGAGTCAGTTAACACATATTTTGTGTGTTATATGTATTTTATACTGTCTTCTTACAATAAAATAAGCTAAAGAAAAAAATGTTACCAAGAAAATCATAAGAGAACATACATTGACAGTACTGTACTGTATTTATAAAACTAATCTGCATGTAAGTGGACCACCCCAATCAAACCCGTGTTTTTCAAGGGTCAACTGTATTCAATTTCAGTTTTATAGGTCTTATTTTCTTCTACAAACTATACATTTTTGCACAAAATTATGATAATTTATAACTCTCATATTATTAATTGGAGTATTTCTGAGGTTGAAAATTATAAATACATACATAGAAAGTTAGATTAACTTCCAGTTAGTGAAGTGTATAGAATCATATTAGAAATAAGGTAATCACACAGAGCTGCAGGAGAGGTCACGTATCTCAGGGTAACTTGTCTTTGCCCCCAGAGTTGCTAATGGGACAGCCAACTACTAGAGACTCTAAACCTGCCAGGTAGTGTCTATTTGGCTCAAGAATACAGTCTTTGACATCCAGATTCATAGTCTGAATTTACATCACCTTTATAGAAGAGCCTACATAACAGTTCCTTTGTGTCTATTTAAGGAAGTATATATAATCAGTTGAATCCCATCTAGGTATTTGTGGTTAATAAATGGCATTTTGAAGGGCCTTGATATCCTAGTATAATTTTTCAACTCTAATGTAAGAATGTGCTTTGGAAAACAAACAAACTGTGATTTAATAACGTCATTCAACTTAAACGCTATTTGCAGTGAAACCAAATTTGCTTAATGCCTTTACCTCCTTACCAGGAAGCTTGACCCTGTCATGTTTTTGTTTGGACTTTGAACAGGTTTTTTTTTTTTTTTTTAATTTTTAAAGGCTTGTTAAAACAATAAAGAGAAAAAGAGAAATAAACAAAAAAAATATATGAAAAAGACAGTATGACCTGCAAAGCCTAAAATATTTGCTACATAGTAATTTACAGAAAAAGTTTTTAACTCTTCCTCTAGTTTATCATTTAGTGGCACATAATTCTTTTCATTTATGTTTACAGTATTCTAGCTATTTTTGCATGCAAACATAAATATATACAATTGTTAGAATTCCTACTATAGGGGTAGCCGGGTGATGGGTATTATGGAGGGTGTGTGTTGTGATGAGCTCTGGGTGTTATATGCAACTAATGAATCATTGAACATAATAAAAAATTTTTTAAAATAAAAATAAAATGAAAAAAATGAAAAAAAAAAGAATTCCTACTATAGTCATATGCAAATTCATGGAATCTCTATTGTAGTCATAGCTTATTACTGACTGTCACACAGGCATGCACAGGGTACAGATGCTCACACATCAAATTCAAGCTAGGTTGCTGGCAGATAAGCACTTATTTCATAACCTGGCAATGGAGATGAAGTTCCTAGCAATGCTAACGGCTCACCATTCACCTTCCAGGCACAAATTAATCCTTAATAAATACATAACTGTGCATTTACTTAGTGTTTCCCACCTCACCCCCCTAAATTGCCCATAACACCTCCCTCAGTGAAACAAGCATCAGCTTCTGAGGATGAGACCTCTGCATTTTCTTTGCTTGTTTAGGGCAAGAAATGAAGTGCTGCCTGTTTTTTTTTTTTTTTTTTTTTAAGATTTTATTTATTTATTTGACAGAGAGAGACACAGCGAGAGCAGGAACACAAGCAGGGGGAGTGGGAGAGGGAGAAGCAGGCCTCCTGCCAAGCAGGGAGCCCGATGTGGGACTCGATCTCAGGACCCTGGGATCCGGACCTGAGTGGAAGGCAGAGCTTAACTGAGCCACCCAGGCACCCGAAGTGCTGCCTCTTTAATTGGCAGAAGCATGCAGGAGGAGCATACCTTTATTTCAGTGTTGGGATACCTCACTTGCACCCTGGCTGTTGTCATGCACCCTGCTTGAGATCTTTAACACTGAAATAATATCATCCAGTGCATTTCTCATACAGATGGATCTCCCTGACAGATGAAAAAATATATAACCCGTTTGGCTCACTTCATTTCCTGCAAGATTTGGTGGGTTTGCAGGATCCCCTCAGCCTGAAGCAAAATATTGTCCCCGGGTGGGGAGAGGAGGTCACCCTGCCATACCTCCCAGGGGTGTGTAAGTCCGAATAGAGCTGGCTTTTGGACTGGTCCAGGGGGAAAAGGCTGCTGGCCAGGCTGCGCTCGATCTTGGCCAGGCTGTGGCTGGGAGCGACCAGGCGCTCCAGGTCGCCCTCGGGCTGGAAGCGGTTGAGCGCGCTGAGGCCGAAGGTGATGGTCAGGACTGCGGGCACGGTGAGGAAAAAGACCGGGTGCCGGCTCACGCACAAGCCCAGCCTGTGGCAGAACGACGGGAGCCCTCTGCGAAGCACCTGCCGCAGCATCCTCCACCAGGTCTAGCACAGTAACAGGTGCAGCACCAGACCCCCTGCACTCCTCAGGGTCACCTGTTATGATAGCCAACCTTGCTGTTGCTACTGTCGCCAAAATAAAGGTCTACAACCCTCCCCTTTCACCGTCCCTTCATCTCACACAACCGCTTTGTCAGGTGCTTCCCAGGCGCACTCCCTCTGCCCTTTCCACGTTTCAAGTACTGCAATACTAAAACACACAAATACTGAAAGCAGGTAACTTCCTGCCTGCCTATCACCCCTCCCCCAGCCCCTCATCCGGATTCCACAGCTCCCTGGGCTGCAGCAGCTGGTTATCCTCTTCCCTAAGCCTTCCTGTCAGTGTGGC
>NC_058410.1:101750598-101940903 GCF_002201575.2 Neomonachus schauinslandi | reverse complement strand
CCCCCCCCCCCCCCCCCCCCCCCCCCCCCCCCCCCCCCCCCCGCCAGCCTCCTCTATGGAGATGACCCTTGAGGAGCCCTTCCACCTATGTGCATTTCCTCTGTGCCCTGAAGAACAGCAGTTCCTAATTGGAACTCTGTAAAAATGAGATTATGTTACTTTGTGTCCCACTAGAGGAGTCAGAGTGGGGGTGGATGGTAAAAAGGAGAAATACTCTCTTTAAGGCAGAGTCATTTTGTTGTTGTTGTTGTTCCCATACCTTCCTTCAGCAAGAGAAGGAAGGAGGTAGTCAGGTGAAGACACTGATGACTCAATAAACTGGGGTCTGTTTAGAGCCAGAAAAGCTGGGAATGTGGACTTGGGAAGGCAACTTTGTACTTGTCCAATATCCTTCTACTCACTAATTTTGTTTCGGTTTGATGAGACAAAGCAGAGAGGGCTATGGTGCATTTCCACCAAATCAGTGTCCACGGGCTCTTTGCAACACACCACTCCAAACCTGCTGCTGAGGCTGCAGAGAAGCAGGAGCCCTGCAGGGCCCCCTGGGTTCTTCCCAGACAGAGAGAGGAGCCAACAGCATCTTGACTGTCTGTGCTGGCTATCCATCCTCTCCCTCCACGCAAAAAAAACCATAAAGTTTTTCAAGCTGGACAGTATCCTGCCACGCACCATGCCACCTCAGTGCGTTTTACTCCCCCCACGCCCAATCTAACTCCCTGGAGGTGGGTACACAAACATATCTGAAAAGCTGTGCTACTTTCCTCCTCTGAGCTGACATCCAGCAGCAAACTGACTACATTCTGATTATCTATTTTAGTTTCTTCCTTGAGACAAGAGGAAAGAGGGTGGTGAAAACGAGGCTTACAGTTGCATTTGACTGAAATGGGAAACACGAGATGCATTTGTTTTATGAGAAAAGAAAAATAAAACTGCCAGAGAAAAATAAAAAAATATAAATAAAAATAAATATATAAAAATAAATAAATAAAAATAAATATATAAATAAAATTTAAAAAACTGCCAGAGAAAAATAAAACTGCCAACCTTGGCAGAGCTACTTTTAAAGCATTGGAAGGGCGTGCTCTGGGCATTTGCAGATTCAGAAAGATTTTTAGCAGTTTTAACTGTTTTGAGGTATACAGTGGTTCATTTTACTATTCTGTTTAAATATTTGAAATTTCTTATGATAAAAGTTAAAGAAAAGAAGGAATATGTGTGTTTCTACATATATAGAAAAAGGTATAGAGATTCAAAAGATATATAGATGTAAGCAAATATATAACATATGTATATATACATATGCATGTATACAATACACATATATATACACACACATTCATACACACACACACACACACACGTGTATTATAATGTAGTCCTTGGGAACTTTCAAAAGCCCATGCTATGACAGAATAGGAAGATAAGTTGAGAGCCAATCTAAGATGAGAACTGAACTCTGTAATTAGTTCTTTTTGAAGTTTCATCTAGTCTCTTTACTCATTTACAAGGTATAAGCCATTATCTGATAATGGTACATTATTCAATTTAAATATTATATCAAGTACCTGAAAAATATTTACATATGAAAGTTCTCAAGTTTGGCTTTAGATTCTGCCTCCCTAATTTGTTACTTCAATCTGCATGTCCAAAAATCTAATCCAAACATAATTATTATTCTAAAAGTTTTACAATATACATGGTATTTGAAAAAGAGAAAAAAAGAGTATACATATACTTTATCAGTTAAAATGCCTTTTGCTATTCTTGATCTTTTTCAAGAAGAAAAATCTAGGTATTCTTCCTCTCACCTCAAGATCATCATTAAATTTATCTCTTTCGGTAAGAATTCAGATTTTCAAAGATTAAATGTAATTGTTTTCAAGTATTTGAAACGGATTCCCACTAGTTCTCACCAGCTATAAACCTCTTTCCCTGAACTCCCAGGTTGTGCAAAAGGCCCCTTGCTCACTGCCCCATGATACCAGGTGTAGATCTTATCTTCTTACACTGATACTTGTTCACGTCTGCATTCTGAATGATGGATTCCTGGGCAGTGTCTGTATTGTCTAATTTTGTGTTGTTGGCTTTTCATGTAATACCTAGCAAAATATCTGTAAAGTAAAAAAAAACTAAATTCTAGGCCAGATCCATTCTGCCACAGAAGAGTACAACTCTCAAGGATAGCTCAGCCATTGGCTTGGATACCAAGGTTGCTCTTCATGGCTGGTGCAATCTGTCTCTTTTCCTGTTTGCCTTGTGCCCATTCTTCCTTTGTTTCCAAGTACCTCTGGGAGTCTGACTCTTGTTCAGTCCTCTTTGCCAGGTCTCTTCTCCTTACCTTTTCTGCCACTTACAGACAACCTGACTCTTCTCATTCTGTCCCACAATCCTGCATTGGATGGAAGATTTTATGGTTTTTCTCTTCTTAATTCTTTTTAGGAACTGATGCCCCATAGGTTGCAAAGGCATGTAAGAAAACAAAGAAATAGTTATAAAAATGAAAGACCATGGAAAGCATGCTTTTTTAAGTTATCCAACAAACATGTGATTTATCATTCACACTCTACGTAGGAAGCCTTAGAATGAGGAGAAGTAGTCCATATCATCAAGGAGTTTACAATAATGCTACATTTTGGACTCTAACGGCCCACACGGAGAAAGTAAAGGAGTCTAAGTATGAGGGACATGGTAAGATTTATATTCTAGAAAGAAAAGGTGTGCTGCAATGAAGGAATAATCTGGAAGATGCAAAACAGAAACAGGAGATGGGAGTGCCAGTGTGAAGGTTACTGAGTTAGAGAAAAAGATGATGGTTCAGGGAATGAGAGGGGGGAAAAGAATTGAAGGGATGTGGGGGTCATATATGAGCAACACGGACAGGACTCAGGGATGACTAAATGTGAATGTGTGCACTAAAAGTGAGTCATGGTAATTCTTGAGTGTTCAACTTGTATATGCAAGAATAAAAACAGCATTTTTAATATTCTAGTTTTGATTTCAGTCATAGCAGTAATACAGGGATGTAAGAGTAGACAATTCTATGGGGTGCCTGGGTGGCTCAGACTCTTGATTTTGGATTAAGTCATGATCTCAGGGTCATGAGATTGAGCCCAGCATCAAGCTCTGCACTAAGTGGGAGTACTTACGATTCTTTCCCTCCTCTCCCTCTGCTTCTTCCCATTCCCTCTCTCTCTCTCAAAAAATAAAATAAAATAAAATAAAATAAAATAAAATAAAATAAAATAAAATAAAATAAAATAAAATAAATGTGTGCCCTCCAGTGTTTTTTCAAAGGAAACAATTATCTATGAGCACCTGCAACTTTGCAATTATAGTACTCAAATTTAGAGCAAAATGAGGTTTTGGAAAAACAAAAGAATGTCCTCTGAATCATTTTTAATTAAATTTCTTTTTAATGGATTTTTAAAATTTTTATCAAAATAAAATCAAATAAGTAAATTCATGAGGGGTATAATGAAATATAATTGCCCTGCCCCACCCATTCCCAACAACATCCTTGCTCCCAAGAGTAAATATTCTAATATGCTTAGATGTTTGTTTGTTTAGTTACTACAACATTGCTAAGTGTTATATTTCTATATCTATACTCGTTAATTTAGACCAATACTTCCCAATTACTTCTTTAGCTCCAGATCTGTATCTATTTTTAATTTTTTCATAACTTTTTTTGTAATTATAAACTTAATGCCTCCTCCTTGCTTAAAGTTTTAGAAAAATGCAGATAAATGCTATTATGAAAATAATGATTATCATTTCTTGGCACTTTGTTCCAAGTTTGAAATGAGCACTTCACAGACATTTTTTACTTTAGTGCACACATTAATCATGTGAGACTCAAAACAAAAAGGAATTCCAGGCATTGGGATATTAAGCTACTCATTTAACAGATAGTAAATGATGGAATGATTATTAAAACATTTCTTTCTGACTCCAAGATTTAAGTGCTAAACTTCCCAACTCTACAGGTGCTGAACAAAAGCAAAAAGAGGAAAATAAACACAAACTATTATTTAACCAACCAGAGGAAATGTTTTAACATTTTATATAACCTCCCATGATTTTTTTCTATGCATAAAAACAGGGTAGTCATGGTATAGCCTGTTTTTCACACAAAAATATGTACTGAACAATTCTCATGTTGATATATTCTTTTACATTTTCGTATGCAATAGCCACATACTACCTTTCATTATATGAGGGTGCCCTAATTTACCTATTATCTCATTTGGGAATATTTTGTTTTCTATTTTCTGTAGTAATAAAAAATGCTGAGTGACTTTAATTCCAGCTAAATCCACACACATCTATAAATAATTCTCTCAAATAAATTATTGGAAGTGGCATTGCTGTGTCAACACACAGGCATGTTATATATTGCCAAACTGAAATATTGCACCATTGTACACTTTCACTAATAGGGTGTTTTAATATAATTTCTTCACATAACCTCAGACCTGGATTAATGCCACTAAACATTCTCATTACTCTTTTATTAAACACATTTCACTGTAGCAGTATCTGAAAAAAAGTGTGCTCTGGCAGAGAGAAAGAGAGAGGGAGGGAGGATGGTCACAATGTATCTACTCTCAAGTTTTTATGACTATCCTGTGTAACAAAAGACTAAGAATTTTGCATCTAATTTCAACGATGCGCAGTCGGGTCAATGATATGAAAGGAGTATTTGGAATTTTTTCACTTCTTAGTTTGTATTCTTTTGTGACAAACTGTGTATTTATAGGGTGCTCACTTTCTCTCTCTCTTTCTCTCTCATACACACAGACACACACGGCTTCTCTTTCTTGACCCAGAAGTCACCCAGTCCTAACACATGAACATCTTTGAATAAGTTTTTCTTTGTTTTTTGTTGTCTGCTGACTGCCCTGCCTTGCTTCTCTCTTTTGGCCTCTCTGATACCATCTGGAGTTGTATCATTCTATTTGTTCTTCTCTTCTCTTTCTGGCATTATCCATTTCAGAACTTCTCCGTGTTAGCCAAGGTCATCAAAAGACGTGACCACTGGTTGATCCATGAGCTGGACCTGAGCGCTCAGAAACACCTCACTCCCTCCCCTGTTCTGCCCTTGGAATATGGGTTCGCCTTGCCTTTCAGGCTCCCAGAGGCTGCTCCAAGGACAAAGCCTTGAGATAGTGAGGTCATGTTGAGAACGTCTGAATGGTGTATGTGACTGAGCCCAGTTAAGGCCTCTGCATAAACTTTTACTATTTGGTAGGTGGAGTGATCCATTCCTCTCGCTGCCTCCCAAGGCAAACCTAGTATATAAGTTCCCTTTGCTTATTCAAACTGCTATGGATCAATCTGGCATGGCCTGCCCGTTTCTTCTGTCTCTCCCTGCCCTCAGAGTACAGGGGCTGGTTTCAGATTTCATTTGGGGAAGTCCCAAGAGTGTTGCTAACAAACACTCTCTGCTCCCACAAGTATAGCAGAGCTAATCCCATAATGTGGATGGTGTTGTTAAAATAGTAGCTACCTTTAAGAAATGATGCTAGGATATGTAAATGGCCAATAAGCATACAAAAGGGTACTCAACATGTTATTAGAAAAATGAAAAAAACAGGGCGCCTGGGTGGCTCAGTTGGTTAGGCGACTGCCTTCAGCTCAGGTCATGATCCCAGGGTCCTGGGATCGAGTCCCGCATCGGGCTCCCTGCTCTGCGGGAAGCCTGCTTCTCCCTCTCCCAGGTCCTGGGATCGAGTCCCACATCGGGCTCCCTGCTCTGCGGGAAGCCTGCTCCTCCCTCTCCCACTCCCCCTGCTTGTGTTCCCTCTCTCGCTGTGTCTCTCTCTGTCAAATAAATAAATAAAATCTTTAAATTAAAAAAAAAAAAAAAAAAAAAGAAAAATGAAAAAACAGTATACTACTACACACCTACTAGAATGCCTCAAATTCAAAATACAGCAGCAAATGCTTCTGAGGATGTGAAACAATATGAACTCTCATTCATTGCCATTGGAAGACAATTAGAAATTTCTTATGAAGCTAAACACAGTCTTACCATATGAGCTATCAATCTTATGATCTTGTGTTCCAAGGTATTTACCCAAATTAGCTGAAAACTTGTGTCCATTCAAATACCGGAACACAAATGTTTATAGCAAGTTTATTCATAATTGCAAAAATCAAAAGCAACCTAGGTTACTTTACTAAGTGATGGATAAACCAACTGTGCGACATGCATTATTCAGTGACAAAAAGAAATGCATTATCTAGCCATGAAAAGACATGAAGGAACCTAAATTGCATATTGCTAAGTAAAAGAACTCAATCTGAAAAGGCTTCACTCTGTATGATTCCAAAATATAACATTTTGGAAAAGACAAAACTACAGAGACTGTCAAAGGATCAGTGGTTGCCAGGCATTGGGGACTACAGAAGAGAGTGATGAATAGGTGGACACAGGGCATTTTTAGGACAGTGAAACTAGTCTATATAATATCGAACATATTATGTTACACATTTGTCAACTTAGAGAAATGTACAACACAGGGTGAAGTCTAATGTAAACAGTGGAGTTTAGTTAAGAATAATGTATCAATATTGGTTCATCACTTACAAAAAGTGTATCATACCAATGAAAGATATTAATAAGAAAAACAATGAAGAGCAAGAGTGGGAGACAGGGAGTATATGGGAATTCTCTTTAGTTTCTGCTCAATTTTCTATAAACCTAAACTGTTCAAAGAAATAAAATCTATTAAAAATACGATGAATTTGAGGATGTTGGTAATGATGATGACAGCTAACATGTAACAAGTTTCTATATTATGGGGTAGGAAATTTAAATGTGTATTTTATTATTATTATTCCATTATTGATGATTATACTGAAACTCAGATAGAAAGCAAAACTTCCTTAAAGCCATAAACTAGTAGTTGGAAAAGCCTGGACTTAAACCAAATCTATCTTTAGCCAAACTCCATATACTTTAAATCCTATAAAAGCCCGCCTCAGCTGTTGATTTTTTTCTTTTTTACTAAAACCAACGTCCCTATCTTTGATGCCTTACTCTTTAATAATGAAAGTATAAGGGGATGTTAGACTAAAAAGCACCTAAAAAGGAATCTAAAGTTTATCTCTTGTATTCTACATCTCGGCATCCATCAAATAAAACCCTCAGGCTAAAAGCTAACTAACATGAGCTCATCTTTAGAGTTCTTGCATTCTTTTTGCCTTTGTCCCTTGTAGATGTCTTGCTATTATAGCTATTCATACCCCGCCCCCCAACACACACACACTGCTATAATGGTGTCCTACTCAGCTACAACAAAGTATTATAGTCTGGGTGGCTTAAACAATATACATTTATTTCTCACAGTTCTGGAGGCTGGAAAGTCCAAGACTGAGGTGCAAATTCACTTCTTCGGGAGAGCCCTTTTAGCTTGCAGGTCCTCTAATGGCAGAAAGAGCATGAGAGGGTGATCAAGCTAGGTCTGATCGCTTTTCCTCTTCTTATAAGGGCCCTAATTCCATCGTGGGGCCCCACACTAGTGACTTCATTTAAATCTAGTTATCTCCTAAAGTCCCCATATTCAAATACCATCACGTTAGTGTTTAGTGCTTCAACATATGGATTTGGGGAGGTGGGGCACAAACATTTAGTCATAGTCAAATAGTATTTTATATCTAGTGTTTGCACTGGAAGTGTCTTTTATAATATCTCCTATAACACTGAAACGTAAAATGAAATGGGGTCACTTATGTCAAAGTGTTTTAAAATTGAGTCAGGAGGCCATTAAGAAAATGGGGCTTATGTACATTGCTATGAGATGGAACCATGAACTTTTGAACTGGGCCAAACTGCAAATATTTCAAGGACTCATGCTAGATACGACACTTTGCTTAGTGACAGCCTTAGTAAGGAATTATATTCAGCCAAGATTTATTTTCTGCCACTAACAGCAATCAAACTCTTTGTAAACAACAGAAGTAAGCATTCCCTCTTGTGTTTAAAATCCCTTGACTTTTGTTCCCTGGTTGGGGGCACTATTTGTGTTGCTTCCCAAATCTGTGTCTTTTAAATTGCAATTCTGAGACCCTAAATAAATGCTTTTGTTTTTAGCTCATCCTCTTTTCTCAATTGACAAAATCTTGCTAGAAATACAAGTCCATCATAAATTTTATATCAAAGTCTCCAAAATCAGACATACCATGCATTTTTAATTTCTTACTTTAAAATAAATCGAATCTTCTTTCTAGTCTATGTCATTCATTGAGCAATTGATTTCTTCAAAATATGAAGAATTTTTATGAGTAGCTTATCCACAACTGTTACTTTAATATTTGCCATAATACTTCCTTTCTTCTTGTCCCATAGAATTTAACATATTTTTCTCTTTTCTTTTGAAATCATTTCAGACATTAAAAAATATAGCCCAAATAGTATTAAAAATTTCCATATACCCTTTATCCAGATTCCCAAATATCAACATTTTATTACACTTAATGTGTTTTATTATTCTGTACACCTGTGATCCTATACACATGTACACATGTAGATACACATCTCTAGATAAAGACGTAGATGGGGGGTGTGTGTGCGTATTTGAGTAGGAGGCAGACAAAATGCTCTTTACTCTCAAATACTTAATTGTGTATTTTCTAAAAACAAGGGCATTCTTTTCCATAAACACATGACACTTACCAAATCAGGAAATTTACATTGATGTAATATTATTATCTAATCTACAGACTTGAAATTTCATCAATTCTCCCACTAAGGTCCTTTTTGTGGTTTAGGATTCAATTCTGGATAACATGTTTTATTTAATTGTCATGTCTCATTACTCTCCTTTAATCTGGACCTGTTTCTAAATTTTTTTCATCTTTTTTTTTTTAAAGATTTTATTTATTTGAGAGAGAGAGAATGAGAGACAGAGAGCACGAGAGGGAAGAGGGTCAGAGGGAGAAGCAGACCCCTTGCTGAGCAGGGAGCCCGATGCGGGACTCGATCCCGGGACTCCAGAATCATGACCTGAGCCGAAGGCAGTCGCTTAACCAACTGAGCCACCCAGGCGCCCTCATCTTTTATAATTTAAAAAATTTTGAAGATTCCTGAGTTGTATTTCATAGACAGTTCCTCAATTTGGGTTTCTTACAATAAAATATTGGGAGTAAAAAAATATATTTTTATTTCAAATCTCAAAATGTTATACTGAATAGGCACTATAAATCATTAAACTCCAGAGAAACGTTTTTGTTACTATTATGCCCAGAGAGTCTCATGTTAATTCCTAGTCAAACCAACCCCTAACCTGCAGGAGCAACAACTTCTGATCTTTTCCTACAACAGATGATTTTTCCTGTAATAGAATTCTCCTTTGAGTAAAGCTTTATTTCTATCAGTACTTTCTTCCATGAGAACTAGAAAAAAATTAAGATGTTCATATGCACATTATCAATTTCTGGTTTTTAATATAAGGGATGAATGTACTTTCCATCTACTCTAATCCCCTTCTTCGCTCAAGATGTTCTTATCTCTTTCTTCTTTCAGGTCAACCCTGAACACAGGCAAAGCTCAAGATGTCAGTGACTATGGCTATCCCCAGGCAAAGCACTTTTATAACATATTCCATTAAATAAAAAGTTTCTGAAACTAGTATAAAACTTTCATCCTTGAATCTTAAATTATTTTACATTCATTCTTTCAGTAAAACATGCAAGACACATATTATTGAATCACAGATTTATGGGGTCTTGGACATAAATGGGGCTTCAGTGGATAGATACTTAGCCCAATTTCTAGATTTTAAAGATAAGAAAACTGAGGGCAGGTCAGGTGAAATAACCGCCCAATCAACCCTTACAATCTTGTCTTAAAGATAATAAAGCAAAAATGCTAATCCATAGACAACACTTCTGATTTAACTGTAAATTAATTTTGTGTGCCACTTTCCAGTTTTAAGGGTAAGTCGACATGCTTTATTTGGAAGCAGTGTCTGGGAATTGGGCTGGGCATAAGAGCAAATTGGTTTGCGATATGATGGGTCTGGGATAGGCATCCTTTAGAACAGTTCAAGTCTAAGAGTTGATAGATCAGAAGAAATTAATGATTAAGTCCATGTGCTTCCTTATAAAGCCTGGTGATAAGAGAATTTGTTCAGACATGTCTCTTTATCAAATCTCTCTCCTCTCATTCTCAAACTGATATCTGAACCTCCTCCTTTCTTTTCTCTTCTTCCTTCTCTTAACCACACACATAGATCAGACATTTAAAACATTTATGAAAGAAGAAATAAAGGAAAATTATAGAAGAATATGGAAAACAACTATTAAAAAACAGTTGTGAAAGTGGTAAGGACATAACTGAAACTTTTGTATCTCTTGAGAATAAGAAACATAAATATTCCTGAAAGGATAATCTTTATTGTGCTTTTATTTCAATTTAGTAATGTGTGGGTACTGTGGTCAAGGTACTTTTTGATCTTCCAGGAAAAGCCGTCCTAGTAAAACCAGAGTGTACTGAGTGCCGGAATCATGGTGGTGGCGGGTAATGGTGGGAAACTGATTAATGTTGAAGATATTTGGAACAATATCCAAAGCAAAGGTTTATCTAAAGGCTGCAATGGAATCCTCTAAAATCAAATAATATCAGACTGAATAGAATATCACAAGACTTACTGCAAAAAATATTTAAATTGTAGAAAATAATAAAATAATTTATCTTTTCTAAATTCTGGTACAGTCTTTTTTTTTAAGATTTTATTTATTCATTTGAGACACACAGAGAGAGAGAGAGAGCATGAGCAGGGAGAGAGGCAGAGGAAGAGGAAGAAGCAGGCTCCCCGCTGAGCCAGTAGCCCGATGTGGGGCTCAATCCCAGGACCCTGGGATCATGACCTGAGCCGAAGGCAGACGCTTAACCCTCTGAGCCATCCAGGCACCCCTGGTACAGTCTTTACTCTTTGTATGTCTTTATTCCAAATGACCCAATTAACCTGGGATAGACTACGAAAAGGAACAGTGACCAATAAGGTGGGAATATGAAAGGTTACAATAATATAATAAATTATGTACATGAAAAACCAAGGGTAATAGTTTAAATAACTAATAGAATACCTTCTTCTGGAAATTCTATCATGCAAGAGCTAGAATTGTTTTAGAGTAATAAAATCCAACCACTTATGATACAGAGGAGAAAACAGCCCCACAGAGGTTGAGTGACTTGCTCAAGATCACAAGGTAGAATATTCCATCTCAATTATCTCTCTTCTGCACAAAAACCCCAAAGTATTACAGGACCCTCATATCCAGCTACCCTAATGGGTATCTCTGAATGGAAGGCAATGGTCTCCACAAACAACATGCTCATGCCTAACTCATTATCTTTCCAAACTTTATAAAAACTGGTAGAGTTTGTCTACAAAACTCCCAAAAGTATATCATAAATTCAAACTTTAAAAACATGCAGAGACGTTTTCCAAAATAATATTAAAAAACAACTAATTCCATATTTTTTATAAAGTCAAACTGAAAATTAAAAGTTTTCCCTTTTCAGACACAAATATGAGGACTGAATACCTACATTTTTATCAGTTAGAAGAACACACATTTGAATATTAATATGTGACAAATAAGTTGCCAAAACAGGAGATAAATATTCATATTTAAAAGATGAAAAAAAGAAAAAATAATAAAAGATGATGAAAATAAAGCTCACAGAGTTCAAGTTATAATATCTGTAAATAATTGAGGTTAGGAATTAAACTCAATCTATATGACTCTAAATCTCACACTCTTTCTGTTGTACTGAATAATTCACCAATTAAAAAGCCATTAATAAGGTGTAATTAATCTGATGCCCTTTAGAGCATATGGATCTTTGAATCATTTGACTTCACAAGCATTTATTGACTCCCTCAATACACCAGGTACTGTTTAAGATAAAAAATGTAATCAATTCAGTGTGTGCCATCTAGGTGCTCACATTCTAGCAAGAAAGAGGACGCAAGACAGGAATCTACTATAACAGTGAATAGAAATTGAAAGTATAGTGTCAGAGGAAAGAAAATATAACCTAAAGTGAGAATTAATTAACGAAAATTTAAAGTTTTGTCGACTCAAATTTCTGTAAATCTCTGTAAATCCTTATGCAGGAGTAATCATTCTGAATCAACCCTGAGGCAGGAAGAAGGTGAAGGTGTCCCTCGGTGCACATTTCTCAGCACGGAGAAATGAAGAGCAGTAACCACATAACAGTAAGTGCCAGACTGCACAGCATCCGCCAGAAGAGAGGAGCCAAGTACACAGGTCTTCCCTGACTGGAATGGCCTAATTCCATTTGGGGAGGTTAACTATGCATAATTTTTCCTCTAGTCATTATTTCACAAAATTATGGGCAAGTACAGAAAGAAAATCTAAAAATCAAAAATTAAAATAAATGATGTTTTAGATCAAAGAAAGCACTAAAATAAGAACAAGCTAAATTGATAGAGGGAAGTGAATGGAAATCTCTCAACTGTGAAATTGCTATCCTTTATCCAAAATATAGTAGCCTTTAGAACTCTAAATTGCCACCTAGTACTGACTGAAAGATGAATTGTCTTAACAAAAACCAGTCACTCTGTTCTTCACTAGCCTTGTGTTTATCCAAATAATGCCTGAATAGCTATGAGGCCAGAGGAGGTTTTTAAATAGTAGAAATAAAACATGCCATCAATATGAACTATGTGTGAACGCTGGGAGTTCAACTAAAGACTATGGCAAAAATGGGTCAGTGAGGTTGCTTTAGAATAGTGGAAGATGTTAATAGTCCCATCACAGTTGGTGGATATAGATTTTTTTTCATAAAAAAGACATTTTAATGTAATTTTTTCCTCCCCAATTAAAGAACATTTTCAGCTATTTTTAGTCCTCAATTAACTTGGGGGACAAAGACTCCCTCTTTTTCACTTGAGAGGATGTTTCCTTCCTGGCAATAATGAGATGAGCTTAGCAAACGTATACAGAATTCTCACTTACAATGCTTACTAGAGAGGGCTCAGCAAGGCCTAAGTTCCCAGGAATTTTGTACCAATTCACTCAAGGCCAGTCCAAAAGGGTGAGGGCTTTCAGGTCCTATGGGAGTTTGGTGGGCATTCGGTAAGGGATCTCTCAATGAAGATGTTCTCTGCAAAGTATAAATTATTACTACAGGAGCTGAAACTCCTGCCAACTTTGCGGCTCAACCATGGCTTTTCTCAAAGATGTCCCAGATCAGCTCTTTGTCTTCCTTTCTAAGCCAAGGATGCAGGACACCAATTTCTGGTACCTTTTACACATGACAACAGAAACATATTCTTTATATGAGAGACAAGGTAGAGAAGTAGGAAGAGAATAGAACTGAAGATGTAGAGAAATATACTAGTCCAGGCTCCACCATTTGCTCATATCTTTGGTGCAAAGAATCCCCCTTCACTGTGACAGAGGAATTATGCTGCTGGGATATAGAGCTTGAGGAACCAAGTGCAATAAAAGAAGCATCGATTTCAAATCATGAATAAGGATGTGGAGTCATGGGACTGTTACAAGTATCATCACAAATTATGTTTGTGACTGTATGCAAATCCCTTTGCTTCACTCCTCACCATAAAATGAAGACAAAGAGAATTCCAAAGTACTGTGAATTTAGAAAATGACAGTTGTCTATTCTTGAGGATATGTAAGGATCAGAGAGTCAATGAATCTAAGCTACAGATTTTATAATGAAAAATTCTTAACAGATTTTATTTGTTTTAACAGAAAAAAACATGATTGAGTTACACTAATATTTCACTGTTACAGTTATAATGAAGTACTTTTTAAACTATGAATATGGTAATTCATGAATTCTACAAATTCTGCCAATATGCAAGTATATTTCCTAGAGATGACTCTGATAATGGGCTTTCTCAATATTAAAGAGAAACCAAAATGGAAGCTACAGTTTGAATATACTCTTAGAATCATACATGTACTCACATAACCAAAACTTAAACCTGTTCTGATTTCCCTGAAATGCTAACTCTGATAATAATCCTAGCAGATATTTTTTGGAGATTCATTGGGATTTTCCATATGCTAGTCGTATCAAGTGAAACTTGTACTTCTTCATTTCTTCCTTCCCAGACTTTATGCCTTTTATTTTTCTTGCTAAGAACTCCAGTAAAATATTAAGTAGAAGTAATTGGAATGTACATCACTGTGTATTTCCAAACTTAGGGGGAAACCTTTATTTTTTCACCATTAAATACTAGCTGCAGTTTTTCATAGATACCACTTATGTTAATAAGAAAATTCCCCATCACAGACTTACCTATTTTTTTTTATCATGAATTGGTGTGACTTTTGCTAAATCACATACACAAAATGTATCTTTTATTTCCTTTTTATTAAGAAGCTTAATAACAGAAATGGACTTTTGTTGCTAGGATAAAACCCAATTGGCCATGATATATTACACTTAGGTAATGCTATTTTGATTTGCTAATATTTTGTAATGATAATTTGTCAGTTCATGAGGAATATTTCTCTCAAATTTTCTTTTCTTATAGGGTCATATTTTAGTATCAGAGTTGAGCTAGACTCAAAAGATGAGATGATGAATTTTCTCTCTTTGGCTAATATCAAAAAAAATGTGTGAAAATTTTGTTTTTCCTTATTTAAATATTGATATCCTTCTAAAAAAACTGATTCTTTCATCATTATGAAATGCCTCTCATAACAATCTCTGATAAGGAAGAAATAAAGGAAGAAGTACAAGTTTCAGCTGATATGACTAGCATATGGAAAATCTCAATGAATCTCCAAAAAAATATCTGCTAGGATTATTATCAGAGTTAGCATTTCAGGGAAATCAGAACAGTTTTAAGTTTTGGTTTTGTGAGTACATGTATGATTCTAAGAGTATATTCAAACTGTAGCTTCCATTTTGGTTTCTCTTTAATATTGAGAAAGCCCATTATCAGAGTCATCTCTAGGAAATATACTTGCATATTTAAATTTTATTTTGTTTATTAACAAAGCTATGTTAGTCTTATTGTATTTATACTTGCAAGGTATATCTTTTTCTGTTTACTTTCAATCTTCCTGAGCACTTGAAGTGCATCTCTTGCAGATAACTAAGTTGGGTTTTGCTATTTTTCAGTGTGAAAGTTTCTACCTTGATTTGGAATGTTTAAACCACTTATAATTAATGTAATCATTGATATGGTTGAGTTTAATTTCACCACTGTGCTGATTATATTCTATTATTCCAGCTGTTCGTTGTGTTGTTTCCTAATTTCCAATATTTTGAGGTTATTTTTAGTATTTCATTTAAATTAGTCTATTGACTTTTTAGCTCTACCTCTTTGTGTCATTTTTAAGTGGTTTCTCTAGGAATCTTTTTAGAGGTAGTATCCTAGCACTTTATTTAAAATGCAATAAGTTTACAACAGCATAATCACATTTATCCTTTCATCCTTTGTAAAGATGTTATAATAGATTCCTTTTATATGCATTATAAACTCCACAACTAGTTTTGCTTGTTTTCTCTATAGTTATTTTATAAAGAAACAAAATGAAGAAAAGCAGTCATGTTTATAAAAATGTTATTTTTTTTAAAAAATGTTTAGTATTTGTGATGCTCTTCATTTCATTTTGTAGACTTGAGTTTTCAAAGAGCATTATTTTCTTCAGCTTCAGGAACTTTTAATATCTCTTTTAGAGTAAGCCTGCTATCAACAAATTCTTACAGCTTTTATTTTTCTAAAAGCATTCCACCCACATTTTAAAGGATAATTTCAGCGGATATATAATTCTAGGTTGATTTTTTTCAGGTTTTTAATATTTTTCCCATTTTTATCTGGCTCTTCTTTTTTTCCTGATGAGGAATTAGATATCATGCATATCCTTTTTTTTCCCTCTAGTCTGTAATGTGTCTTTACCTCTCTTGTCACTTTCAACATTTTCTCTTTATTTTTGGTTTTCATCAGTTTGACTCTATGTACCTAAGTGAGGTTTTCTACATATTAATCTTTTTAAAAATTTTTCTGAACTTCATAGGTATGTATATTGATATTTTACCCAATTTTTGGAAGTTTTAAACAGTTATTATTCTCTAATACATATACTTTTTTTTTTTTTTTTTGCCTATCCTCTGGGACTCCAGTTGCACCATTACACCACAGATTATTGCAATAGTTCATTTGTTTTTTTCTTCCTGATTTTCAGAAAATTTCTACTGATACCTCTTTAAGTTTACTAGCCTTTTTTTCTGTGTAATTTCCAATCAGTTTATTATGCCAACCCAGCACAATTTTAATGTCCAATATTGTACATTTTAGTAGCAGAGTTTTCATCTGGTTCTTCTTTGCCTATCCTAATTATCTGCTGAGATTCCCCCATGCTTTGCTATTATGTCTGCCTTTCTTCTTAGTGTATTTACAGTCCTTAATGTATTCATAGTCTGTTTTATAGTCCTTGCTTGTTAGTTCCAATACCTTGGTCATTTGATGGTCAGTTTCAATTGGCCAGGTTTTACTTAATTTTGGAGTCATATCTTCCAGTTTGGTTTTTTTTTTCATACGTCTGGTGATTTTTATTGCACACTGGAAATTGTGAATATACAGGGTAGGAAGTTTGGATAATGTTATCTTTCTTTACGTGTGCTAAATTTATTTCTGCATGCCTGTTAGACTACTGGTATATGCTTTTAATCTTATTAAGCTCAATTTTATTCTCTGTTAGGATGCATCTACTTCATTTTTGTTTCAAGCTTAGGGCGTATATCCTACTGTGTATCATTGTCATTATTTTCAAACTGTGAACTTAGAGGGCTTTCAGCTGATGCCAGAAATACACAGCACAGTGTCTCTACTAGACCAAGTTGACACTGCAGTTTCCCAGCACTGCATGTCTTCTCACATGATCAGCATGAAGCAGATGCTCTCTGCTAGGGATTCCAAAGTCTTGTCCTGTACATCTAAAACTCAGCCCTGTCTAAGCATGCTTGGGGAAACCATGTACAGATTCTAACCACCCCCCCCACACGTGGCTCCTTGCATTCTTTTACTTTGCCCTGTAAATTCTAGTTTTTTAGCATCCATAAAACATCAAAAACTCTTACTATTCATTATAGATGTATAGGAAAATGGAAAAAAAATTGTAAAACTAGTATTTATTTAGAATGTAATTGAAAACACTAGAAATATTGACAATAAGTTTTTTGACTCTTTCGAAACTTAGCATACATTGTGAGCATTTTTTCTATGCCTTAATGAATTATCACTGTCATACTCCTTTCTAAGTTGGTGCAATAGACTGAATGTTCATGTCCCCCCAAAATGTATGTTGAAATCCTAATCCCACTGTTATTGGGTATCAAAGTGGGGCCTTTAGGGGATAATTAGGTCATAGTCATGAGGGTGGAGCTCTCTTGAATAGGATTAATGCCTTTGTAAGAAGAGGCCAAAGAGCTAGTTAGCTCTCTTTTTGCCACGTGAGGATGCAAGAAATCACCCATTTGCACTCCAGAAGAGGGTACTCACCATGTTGTTACCCTAGTCTTGGACTTCCAGCCTGCAGAACTATGAAAAATTAATTTCTATTGTTTACAAACCACCTAAACTATGGTATTTTATTATGAAAGCCAAGCTAAGCTTCTAATATTTTACCTTTTACACTTTAATGTTGTAAAATATCTCTCAGAATACCTTTGATTATGAAGGTTTTCAAAAGTACCACTTTCTGGGCGCCTGGGTGGCTCAGTTGGTTAAGCGACTGCCTTCGGCTCAGGTCATGATCCTGGAGTCCCGGGATCGAGTCCCGCATCGGGCTCCCTGCTCGGCGGGGAGTCTGCTTCTCCCTCTGACCCTCTTCCCTCTCATGCTCTCTGTCTCTCTTTCTCTCAAATAAATAAATAAAATCTTAAAAAAACCAAAAAACAAAAGTACCACTTTCTCTAAAAATCTTTAGCTTTGCATCATGACCACCTCCCTCATTTATGTGGATAAATTCATATTTACTAATTCCTCTGTATTTCTAGGGTCTATCAAAGGAAAAGTGCATCAACATTCCCTCCGTCAGTTATTTCTTCTGTAACTCCTTTGATGTGCAGTTTGAGTTTCACTTCTAGCATTATCACTTTTTGTTTCTTTTCAGCACTTTTTATTGGCCAACCTCTCTTTCAATTATGCATTTTTGTAAAGTGCCATATGGGTTTATCACTGGGGTGAAGGGGTAGTATAATTTTATGCTTTGCTGTCTATACATGAACTGAAAAACAGGTATGTAATGACCAATCACTAACAGACTTTAGGAAAAAAACAGCTGTATCTGTTATTCATATAATGGTTTGTGGATTGAAGACTTAGCAGCAATATTTGTACTTTATGTAATTCTTTACAGTTAGTACATAGTAGTAACTAAACCTTGAACCATGTTTTTGGGGACTGGTGTTATCTAATTTCAGCGATAACTGAAATTTTTGCATAGTAAAACTGTGAGAAGGGAGAACTGCCTGTACTAGATTCTGTGTTTGTGAAAAGATTTAGCTCCTGCTTCAGAAGGGAAGAAGCAAATATTAAGTAAAACGAGAACAAAACAACTAACAATAAAACAACTAATTACACAGTGTAGAAGGTTCTCTGAGGAAAAAATTAGAGAAGGTAGAAAGAACCTATCCTACTGGAAAATTATGTATTCAAAGAGGGGATCAGGAAGAAGTTTACTGATGAAGGGATATCTGAGTTATTATCTCACAGATAAATTTTAATTATCAAACTGAACATGTGCATATGGATAAGTAAAAAACAGAACAATAAGAACAATTTTGGAAATGAAGGAAAAACGGAAGACCTATTTTACTGGATTTCAAAACATAAAGTTACAGTAATCAAGATAGTGTGGTATTAGACTAAGGACAAATATATAGATCAGAGGAATAGAATAGTCTAGAAATACACACTTATATGATTAACTGAAATTCAACAAAGGTACTGAGGCAATTCAATGAAATAAATTATAACTTGGTTTAAAAAAGATACTGATTCATAAAATAAGATAAAAACAGAGAGAGAGGCAAACCGTAAGAGACTCTTAACTAGAGAGAACAAACTGAGCGTTGCTGGAGAGGTGGGGGGTGGGGGGACAGGCTAAATGGGTGATAGGCATTTGGGAGGGCACATGTTGTGATGAGCACTAGGTGTTACATGTAAGTGATGAATCACTAAATTCTATTCCTGGAACCAATACTACACTAGTTAAATTCAAGTTAGTTAACTTGAATTTAAATAAAAACTTGGAAAAAAAAAAAAAGATACTGATTCCAAAGAAATAAGCTTCAACCTGACCTGACACTATAATAACTAACTAAACATGGATCACACGACACAGCCATACAATAATTTAACAGCTACACCTATGAAATTTCTAGAAAAAACTAGAAACTAGTAAAACTCTAAGCAACCATTTTTTGCCAAAAATCCCTAAGTACCAACTAAAAGAAAATCAATAAATTGACTTCATCAAAATTAAAATTTTGTTTATTAAAAGACTAATATAATTGTAACAGTATAATTAAATTTAATATATTAAAATAAAAAGGCAGGCCACAAACTGGTAGCAAGTATTTTTTTTTTTTAAGATTTTATTTGAGTGAGAGAGAGTGAGAGAGCGAGCGAGCACAGGAGCAGGGGGAGGGGTGAAGGGAGAGGGAGAAGCAGACTCCCCGCTGAGCAGGGAGCCCTGATATGGGGCTCCATCCCAGGACCCTGAGATCATGACCTGACCCAAAGGCAGCTGCTTAACTGACTGAGACATCCTGGAACCCCACAGTAGCAAGTATTTAGAAAACATGTATCTGTCAAAAGAAATCTAATTAGAGTACACAAAAAAATTCTACAGTTCAATATTAAGAAACATATAACCAATTTTTAAAAAACAGGGAAAAGACTTGAAAGGATATTCCACTAAAAAAGGTATATGGATTGAAAACAATCACATGAAAAGATTTCAATGTCATCATTAGAGAAATACAAATTAAAACTACAATAAGATACTAAATCATACCCAGAATAATATTTAAGATTAAAAAGACTGAGCATATCAAGTGTTGGTGAGGATGTGGAGCAAATGGACATTTTCACAATTTGCTGTTTTAAATGTATCATACGATTACATTGGAAAACACTTTTGCAAGTTTTTTTTTTTTTTTTTTTTTTTCCGAGAGAGAATGAGAGAGAGAGAGCACAGGCGAGCACATGAGCGGGGTAGGGGCAGAGGGAGAGGGAGAGAGAGAATCCCAAGCAGGCTCCACATTCAGCAAGGAGCCCAACTTGGGGCTCGATCTCATGACCCTGCGATCATGACCTGAGCCAAATCAGGAGTCGAACACTTAACTGACTGATCCACCTAAGGCGCCCCAAAAAACATCTTGCAATTTCTTAAAAAGTGAAATATAATGCTACCAGATAACCCTTCCATTCCACTCCTACGTATTATTTACCCAGATAAATGTATATTCACACAGACTTTTACACAGTGCTCATTAAAGCTGTATTTATAATAGCCCCAAACTTGAAGCAACTCAAATATTCATCAACAGGTAAATGGATAAACAATTGGTGTATCCATACAATAGAATGTTACTCATCAATACAAAGGAATAAACTATTGTTACATGTAACATAGATAATCTCAAAATAATTATTCTAAGTAAGCAAAGATAGAGTATGCATTTCATAGTTCCATATATATGAAATTCTAGAAAATCCAAATGAATTTATAGTGACAGAAAACAGCTCAAGAGTTGCCTGGATCAAGGGGAGTAGATAAAGGGGAGAATAAGACAAAGAGTACAAGGGTCAGAAGGAAATTTTATGTGGTTTGTCCATTATCATGATGTGTTTTTTTTTTTTTTTTTTTTGGTAACTTGGGGGATTAAACGTATGTCAACATTATTAATTTTACGGGGCGCCTGGGTGGCTCAGTTGGTTAAGCGACTGCCTTCGGCTCGGGTCATGATCCTGGAGTCCCGGGATCGAGTCCCACATCGGGCTCCCTGCTCAGCGGGGGGTCTGCTTCCCCCTCTGACCCTCTTCCCTCTTGTGCTCTCTGTCTCTCATTCTCTCTCTCTCAAATAAATAAATAAAATCTTTAAAAAAAAACATTATTAATTTTACATGTTGTTTAGGTACAGCTTACATTTATATTTTATACTACAAATATGTGCAGTTTATTATATGTCAATTATCTTACATTAAAGCTGTCTAAAAGTAAGGAAAGAAAGACCATTTTCTGTTTGCCCTTTTTGGTTTCATTGTGGAGAACAGAGTGAAAGGGGGAAAGAACAAAAGAAATGGAGAAGTTAGCCAGCCTGTGAATCTAGGGAATGTGACAGAAGTTATTGATTGCAGAGACATAAACAGAATTGAGAGCTATTTAGGAGTAAAATATGTAGCCCTCAATGATAGGATGGTATAGGGGAGTGAGGGACAAGGAGAGGGAAGAGGACTCAGGTTTTTGTCTTGTTCAACTGGATTAATAGAGATTCCTTTCTATGCTATAGGGAAACTAGGAGCAGAACCAGGTTTGTAGGAGGAAACTGTTCAGTTCAACTTTGGGAAGTTGAGCTTGAGGTTTATTTAAAACTTTACAATTGGACAAGGTAAGTAAAATTTTTTATATATGAGTGGGTTTGGAGATAAAAATTTGGGCATCATTAAACAGTTGATGGTAAATGAAGCTTTGCACATATTAAGGAGGGAGTGGTACATGAAGAAAATAGTAGTTGGAAAGAGATTTGGCACCTCCTTATCTATGACAATGGATGAACAGGATTAAAGGGATTCTCTAGGGTATTACTGTCACTACAAGTCATATTTGTGCTGACTGAATAATGACATTTCCTATATCTCTTTGTTGCAGTGTATCACCACTTCCTAAAAGCTGTAGAGAGCCAATGACATTATCTTTCTCCAAAAGGGGAAGAATTTTAGTGATTTTGCTGAATAATTTCAGAGTCTTCTTACAACCAAAGAGTTGCCATTAACTAAAAGTTCAAATTAGATATACAGTCCTTTAGATAAAGCCTTTGGAACATCTCTTATATTAAAAAATATATATAAATACATCTCTTGGGGAAATTTACTTTTCAAGGTGACAATTATTTACATCTTAATTGAATAAATAAAAAAACTGTATTAACTTTGGAGAAGCATTTTGATAAGAGAAGCAAACATCATTACAACGAAAAAAAAAAAAGAGTGAAATCAGGATGATTCATATTGACTAATACCTAAATGTGCACCTAATAATCTCACTCTTCAAAGATTCTGGAAAAAGTGTCACATAGATGTAAATACCTAATAATGAAAAACTCACAATTAACAGCAATTCTAAATATCAATATCAATGAGGAACCAGGGCAAAAATTCTACAATTTGTTTACAGGAAGCAAAAGCTTATATTCATGCTTTACTAGGGTGAGCATTTCTCACAATCACTTTTATTATTGAGGAGATCTAAAACCTAGAATAGAAACTAGTACTTATTGACCTTTGCTAATACTCCAGATGCTCAGGTGATGCTCCAAATGCATTACTTGTATTGATTCATTTAGTATTCACAAGAGCTTGTACTTTTTTTTTTTTGGTTAAGAGAAAGTGGATACACAGAAAGCCTAAAAAATCAAGCCCAAGATTATATACCTAGGTAAAGAGAAGACTGCACATAAACCTAAGCAGTCTGGCTCCAGAGCTTGCACACTTAGCTGCTCTACCACGCAGTTCCTATCACACAGAAGGTCTCACTCCTACCAAACAATTGGTCATAGCTCAGCCCTCTGGAGCAGAACAACACAAGGGTGTTCTCCCTCAGGGCTCTTCAAATACCTGAATCTGACTCTCAGTTATCCTCCTACTTTTCTCTTTTCCAGGTTTAATAGCTCCAGTTCCTCAATACTTATACATACATCCTGGATTCCAGATCATCATTTGAAATGTAACCTCTTCTATTAAAACAACATGCCTTGAATCTAAATCAAATCTCCATATTTGGCTACCTTCTGTAAAACATTGAAGAACAATTAGTTTTATTGATCTAGTAAGTGTACCCTTATTAAAGCAGTATAGAAATCACATGTAGGTTTTGATAAGTTCTGTCTCAATGTTTGCTCCAGTAGAATTTGTGGTCGATATAATCTCCTGGCTACATTAATGTGGATACTGAAGACAGACCACCACATTCATCTGGGCAACTGCTTTTATTTTAATCTAAAGGCAATTCTTAATTTTTATACCTGGTAAACTCCATCATGTTAGCGTTTACTCAGCATTTGAAATACTATTTTCTAAAAGCATACTAGTTTTTCTTCCCAGTTTATATCAATCCTATATTTGAATATTATTCTTTTTACACCTCCATTAATATAACTGACAACATTATTAGAAAGGACAATGTCAAATGGCATTTTAGTAGACCCATAGCAATAATCAATATTTTTCCTAATATCTTTCTTATAGTATATAATTATATTCAATTTTACATAAAGAAAGCTTTAATGTGATTTTTTGTTGATTAAGGAGCTCTATGGCTACAGTTTGTAAGGAAACCAGCATCTCCTTAAAACATCTGAAATCTTACAGTAAATGGATGTGCTGTTAACAAAACACTATCTTTTCTGGAAATTTTCTTTATGGAATTTTGAAATATATTAGTTCGTATTATCACCTAACAACTCTGAACGTATTTATGTTTTGGTTTTCTACTTTTAAAGTGAAACTCAAAAATATTGCATTAGTTAGTTTACTTGTCTCAAGGGCATTTTTTTTTACAATTGCATTAAAGCTTTTCTTATAGAGTACATCATATGGCTTTGAATCAAGAGAGTTAAGAGAATATATGCTTCCAGGTTTTTCTTGGATTCTGCTTTCCATCACTAAATCTCACCTTCCTCCTCCTCTTTCCTCTTAAAACTCCCTTATTTATAACTAGCCAATTGATTATATAATTGTCCTCTCTGAGACCTTTTTATAACACTGTCCCAGAGCTGCCTTCAGTTTGAATAAATGTTGGTGCTGCACAGATTTTCTCATCAGTATGCAACCTCACTGACCAACTATGGTAGAGAAAAACTAAATGAGAGGGGTGGATTTTCCTGCACTAATAGGAGATCAAGTGACTGCCTAGGTATCTCCTTAGCTTTTCTTCTAGGAAATTCTCTAGCAGTTGAGATAAGCAATTGATTTTACCCAAAGATATATCTAAAAGACACACATTGAGATCTCCTGACAGTCTCTGAATGGTATATATTGAATTTAGCATATGAAAAATAAAATATGTGGAGTTTTGGGAAAAGCTAAGTGCTACAAGTAATACTTAATACTCCACCATTAATCCATAATCAACCTTGAGGTTTATATATCAATGGTTACAGAAGGAGACCCAAGATGAGAAATGAAAAGTTTCTCATTAATTAAGTTGGTAACATAGGGCTCTCGAGATTCACTTTTCCTTCTTCTTTTATATTTGTTTGGGTGTTTGATTTTCTAGCATGTAGATGAAGCCAATATGTTTTATTGTAACATACATTTTTTTTGAGACCATTATTGGTAGCGCTCTTAAGTTTTTATGGGGAGATAAAAATAGAAGGTTTTGATAGGATTGGTCTGATTTAAAAAAAGTAAAAAATAAGACCAGAAATAAATTTGTAAAGCTTAGAAAAGGAGATTAATTTTAAGTCTATATAAGATGTACATGTGTATTTCTCTTAAATAACACTCAGATCTCTAGGACAAACTGTAGATTCTCCCTTAAAACAATTTATAAAACACTAGACTGGTGCACAACACAGGATTACATAAGTGGTTTTGATCTCATCTATCCAATGGATCATTTACATTTTAATAATTTCTAAACATAATTGACATTGCTCCTTTTACAATCTTGCAATAAAATTCATTGAAAATCTGACTTCCCACATACTGTTTTAAGATCAATAAAAGCCTAATTATGGTATGAAATAGGAATAAAAAAAGATTATCCTAAATAAAATAAGCCAGACAATCTCATAAGTAATAGGAGTCCACAAAATTAATAAAATGTCTGTGTGAGGATCCTTTGAGAACCAGTGGCTTAAAGGGTCACTATGTGAGTCTCTATGTAACATGTGAATGGTTTTTAATTTTATTTGTAAGCATAGGAAGCATACTTCAAAGCCAATTTTAAGCAAAGTTCCTACATGAGAAAGAGTTAAAAGGCAGAGTCCCTCTCTATTAGGAATAAAGGTCCAGAAGTCCACTTTTTGCTCCTTCATTGTGCATAGCTGTCAACCCTCCCAATCAATGCTGCCGAACAGTGATAGGCCAACTGGTGATGGTCTGCAAAATGTTGGTCACTGTCTGAGGTGCTGTACAGAATTTGAGAGTAATCATTTAGAAATTGTATAGCAATTGAAGAAAGTAATTTTATGCCTGTTGCATCTATTGATAACAAAGTGGGAATTGAATTTTGTGTCTTTTCATTTGTTTCTCTTAATTCATTTTTATTGTATTTTACAAACATGTTGGTCCATGACAGATTGGGAAAAATAAAAAGTTCATTCTTCACCCCCAGATAATTGAGATGCATTCTCCTAGACAATACCTGTGGCTGTGTTTCAAGAAAAAACTTCTAGATAGCTGGGAAGATGCAAAACTGCTGCCCTAGTGAGTTATGCAATTTAAATATTTTTTATGTCAGTAGGGAAAACATACAGATATAGCTCCATTATGGTTAAAAGTAAGTCTTAGAAAAATGAGAGGCAAAAGACAACCTCTGTTCTCCCCACCTCTTTTAGATTCCTTGAGCACTAAGGTTTTTCCTGTTTCTGACCATATGTCTAGAACTAGCCTTCTCTTATCCCCATTTTATATTTTACCCAGATCTCTGCTCATTAGCAAGTTATCATATTCCATAATTAGTCTTCAATATTCACTATCTATGTAATTGGTTGTATGTTCAGGGCAGGTGTCTCCTTATAAATAATCAGGTGATTATAGGAAATCAGTAAATGTAAAGTTACAAATGACAATCTGTTTACATTTCTAGGAGCCCTTTCCTTTTAAAAAAGGAAATCTCAGCATTCTACAGTATTTTATCTTTACTGGGGCAACTTAGTGGGGGCTATAAACTATTAGGAACACTATGTTGTGAAAGTGCTCTGAAATGATACCATCCTTAAATTCCCACGTAAGCCTCTGTCTTCTCTCCCTACATTTATGTCTAAACCTGCTTCTGCTTCTCTTTCTGCAAAAAGCATAGCACAGTAGTATTAGCAGATGTACTGCAAGGGATATTCTCATTTTCTTTTCAAATGTGAGGACATTAGGAAAAATGTACTAGGGTATGTTACAAAGGGAAATTCCAAGATGATAGTTACTAATGAATTGCTATTTGTAGACCATAACACCAATTCCTACATTATACTGGAATTTCCCTGAGAAGCCAGTAACATTTTAGAGTTTGTGGACTCTGAAAAAACCTGTGTGTGTGAGAAGGAGAGAGAGAGAGGGAAAGAGAGAAACAAAATGCCAACTCCCAACATTTCACAGTTTTAGGTGATTTTAGGGGCCTTTGAGACCCACATGCTACACTACATTCATTAAATACCTGTGACTAAGAATTCCTTTTTTTTCATACTACTACAAAGAGGAAGTTGGCTTGAGGAGAGAATGCAATGGAAAAAGAAATTGTCATCTATTCAGAATACTTTCAAAATCAATGAAATGTAGATACGTTGTCATTAATAACATACACAAAAGACCTCCCCTCCACAAAGTTTTGTTACCGAAGAAATTAGGCTATGATGAAAACAAGTTTATAAATTGGTACTATTTAGCAGTAGTGATGTGAGATGGATATAGGTAAGTCCATGTAAGAAAAGACATGGTTTAGGAACATAGATTTTTATGCTTTTAAACTACCCTGTTTTGTTTTGTTTTGTTTTGTTTTTTTTTCAGTGAAATACAGAAACACTATGAAGAAATCCTTGTGCATTGATTAGCGTAACAATGACTGGGTATAGCATTCCACTTTAATAAGCTTTATTGAGAATAACACAAATAGAGCTCTGGGGAAAATGACAAGATGCATCTTAAAAGCTAGAGACTGAAAAAGAAGAACAAAAGATGGGATAATATAGAATCCTCACAGCTTCACTTTATTTCTCTGTTTAAAAGGTGTATTATGATATGACTCCTGTGGATCCAGTAACCTACTATTATACATTTTCATTCTATAAAGTGCCTCCAACACTTCTGTAAGATCTAGCAAATGACAGCAGAATTAAATCACCTCCGATTCCATAGGCCTGGGAGTCTCACATTGAAAAGGTTGCAAACATCTGCTGAAAGATTAAGTCCCACCTAATGAGTTACCTGTGTATTCAGATATTTCAGAAATAGATTTAATAACTCTGTAATGCTGATTATTGTGTGTATGTTTAATATTAGATATTGATATACCAAGCTTTAACAGGGTTAGCAGTATGCCAAAAATGGCTCCTAAAGTGAAGGGTATTGAAGTGGTATCCAGTGAACAAATAAGGTCACATGCATCTCTTCTCTATACCCTTTTCCATAGGAAATTCTATTATTTCCTGATATACATCAGCTTGATCTCCATTATTTCATCAAAACAAGATTTATTTATTTATTTTTATTTATTTACTTATTTTTGTTATGTTATGTTAGTCACCATACAGTACATCATTAGTTTTTGATGTAGTGTTCAATGATTCGTCATTTGCGTTTAACACCCACTGCTCCATGCAATATGTGCCCTCCTTATTTCCATCGCTGGGCTAACCCATCTCCCCTTCCCTCTAAAACCCTCAGTTTGTTTCCCGGAGACCATGGTCTCTCATGGTTCGTCTCCCCTCTAATTCCCCCCCTTCATTTTTCCCTTCCTTCTCCTAATGTCCTCCATACTATTCCACAAATAAGTGAAACCATATGATCATTGACTTTCTCTATTTGATTTATTTCACTTAGCACAATCTCCTCCAGTTCCATCCACGTTGATGCAAAAGTTGGGTATTCATCCTTTCTGATGGCTGAGTAATAGTCCATTGTATATATGGACCACATCTTTTTTATCCATTCATCTGTTGAAGGGCATCTTGGCTCTTTCCACAGTTTGGCTATTGTGGACATTGCTACTATGAACATTGGGGTGCATGTGGTCCTTCTTTTCACTACATCTGTATCTTTGGGGTAAATACCCAGTAGGCAGTTGCAGGGTCATAGGGTAACTCTATTTTTAACTTCTTGAGGATCCTCCATACTGTTTTCCAAAGTGGCTGTACCGACTTGCATTCCCACCAACAGTGTAAGAGGGTTCCCCTTTCTCTACAACCTCTCCAACATTTGTTGTTTCTTGCCTTGTCAATTTTTGCTTACACCATACACAAAGATAAACTCTAAATGGATGAAAGACCTCAGTGTGAGACAGGAATCCGTTAAAGTCCTAGAGGAGAACATAGGCAGTAACCTCTTCAACATGGGCCACAGTAAAATAATATAGGCTACTCAGGGGAGTAGCAGGTATTTCCTAGGAGCCAACCCTTCATAACTACCAAATCTTAATTTTCTTGTAATGAACCTTAATTCTTTATTTTAAACTCTTCCGTTTTAATCTTAAACTATTAAGGGTTCACCTTTATTTTTTTATATCAAAAATGTTTCGGTCTCGTTAAAAATGATAATCATCTCTTTTTTGACCTCTATATACTGAATTTCTTTAGACCCAAGTGCCACCCTACTGTCCTATTTTATATTCACTTATTATCTTGTCCAGTTGTATCTGTTACCACCTCAATGCCAATAGCTCTATCATGAATATCTCCTATAAAGATCATTCAGTGAACTTCAAATTTATACATCTAACCTTTTTGGATGTCTTCACTTCACTAGAAAATATATCAACATCAGTATGTCACAAAGTGAAATTCTGGTAATTCCTCCAAAACTTGCCTCAGACTCCTCTTTCTCAATTAATGTCATGCTATCCTTCCAGTGGCTTGACCTGTTTCACTTTTATTCTCTCATACCCCCATCTAATCCAGCAGGAAATGCTGTTGAAATACCTTCAAAATAGACCCAGAATCTTCCTACTCTTTATCATTTTTTACCGTGAATCCTCTAGTCAGTGTCACCAATATCACTTACCTTAGTAACTATAATAATTTCCTAAATAATCTAATTCTCCTTTTAACTTTCTTTAATCTATTCCTCATAGAGAAGTCACTCTGTGGCTTGTAGATTTTAAAATAGAAGTTATATTTTAGGTCCCTGCAGTGCCTACCCATTCCCCTCAGCTTCTTTATTATATGGAAGAGTTCCTGCTATCTACCTATCTCTAACTTCTGTGACTTCATTTCCTACTGTCACTCACTCCACTCAGATATACTAGCTTCCTTGCCATACCTTGACCTGACAGGCACATTACCATAATACAGTCTTGCCCTACCTATGGCATCTATCTGGAAAATTCTCCCCTAGGAATCCACATGGCTAACTCTTTCACCTCCTTCATGTTTTTACTTTAATATCATGTTCTTGTTTAGACCTAAACTAACTACGCTCTTTAAAATTGCAAACTGTGCCATTTTATTATCTCATGTTTTCACAGGAAGAAGGGCACCACAAGACCACATAAGGAGGGTGAGTACCCTATAGTGCACTATATTTTTTATCACCATTGAAGATATTATGGAATTGGAGAAAAGTGATCCTCTCCTAAAAAGTGAAACTTATAGGGCGCCTGGGTGGCTCAGTCGTTAAGCGTCTGCCTTCAGCTCAGGTCATGATCCCAGGGTCCCGGGATCGAGTCCCACATCGGGCTCCCTGCTCCCTGGGAAGTCTGCTTCTCCCTCTCCCACTCCCCCTGCTTGTGTTCCTGCTCTCGCTGTTTCTCTCTCTGTCAAATAAATAAAATCTTAAAAAAAAAAAAAGTGAAACTTATAAATTAATGTATGAACATATTTAAAAAGTCAAGTAGCGAAGTTCCAACTCAAGACACTGACATAATAAGACTAACATCACCTCCTTCATGGGACATGCCAAATTATACCTATTAACATTACCATTCCTTCTGAAGAACCGAGGACTGAACAGCTACCGAACAATGAAACATACAGAGAACAAGTGAAGAGTAAGAGACATAAAGACATACCACAGCTTAAAAGACTAACTAGCAGTCATTAAGCGTCTGCCTTTGGCTCAGGTCATGATCCCAGGGTCCTGGGATCCAGCCCCGCATCGGGCTCCCTGCTTGGTGGGAAGCCTGCTTCTCTCTCCCCCAGTTACCCTGCTTGTGTTCTCTCTCTCCCTCTCTGTCAAATAAATAAATAAAATCTTAAAAAAAAAATGTCAAAAGTTAAGACAGAATCCTAAAAACAGCAAGAAAGAAACAAAAAGTTACCTGCAAGGGAAAACCTAAGTAGCTATCAGTTGATATTTCAACAGAAACTTTGCAAGCCAGAAGAGGGTGGCATGATATATTCAAAGTGATGAAAGAGGAAAAAAAAAAAAAAAAAACTACAGCCAAGAATACTCTACCTAGCAATGTTATCATTCAGATTTGGAGATGAAGAGTTCCCAGGCAAACAAAAGATAAAGGAGTTTATCACCACTAAATCATCCTTACAAGAAACTTTAAAAGGATTCCTTTAAGTAGAAAAGAAATGGTTATATACATAAGAAAAATATGAATAAAAAATGTAAAATATAACAACATATACATAAAATATGGAGAAGGGAGTAAGAAGGGACGAGGAGAAAAAGAAAATTTTTCTTTTTTTTTTTTTTTAAGAATGTGTTTGAACTTAAATGACCATCAAGTTAATATGGACTCTATTTACTTAGGTGTTATATATGAATATCAGGGTAACCACAAACCCAAAACCTACAATAGAGACAAAGAAAAGAAGAAGAAAGAAAGTCAAAAAAAAGTATTAAAGATACTCATCAACTGCAAAGAAAGAGAGCGAGAGAAGAAGAAACAAAGACCTATGAAAACAAATTTCAAAAATCTAAGTACATAAATATCAATGATTACTTTAAATATAAGTGACCTGGGTTCTCCAGTGAAAAGACACAGGGTGGTAGAATGGATAAATAAACAAAATCCATATACTGCCTATAAGAGACTTACCTCAGACCTAAAGACACATACAGACTAAAAATGAAGGCATGGAAAAACATTCATCATGCAAATGGGAGCAGGAAAAATAAAAAGTGCCAGAGTAGCAATACATACATCAGACAAAAGACTTCATTTTTTTTTTAAAGATTTTTTAATTTATTTGTTTGAGAGAGAGCAGAGCTAGAGACAGAGCATGAGCAGGGGGGAGGGGCAGAAGGAGAGGGAGAAGCAGACTCCCTACTAAGCAGGGAGCCCAACATGGTGCAAATCCCAGGACCCTGGGATCATAATCTGAGCTGAAGGCAGACACTTAACCAAGTGAGCCATCCAGATGCCCCAGCTAAAAGACTTTAAAATGAAGGTTCTAATAAGAGACAAGAAGGGTGTTACATAATGATAAAGGGATCAATCCAACAATAGGATATAACAACTGTAAATATGCATCCAACACTGGAGCATCTAAATATATAAATAAAATATTAATGGACATAATTAGATAAATTGATGGTAATATAATAATAGTAGGGGACTTTAATACTTTACTTATCATCCAGACAGAAAATCAATAAGGAAACACGTCTATAAATAACACATTAAACCAAATAGACATACAGATATACACAAAACATTCCATGCAAAAACAACAGAATACACATTATTTTCAAGTGCACATGGAAGATTCTCCAGAACAGATCACATGGATCACATATCAGGCCACAAAACAAATCTCAATAAATTTAAGATTAAAATCATACCATGATTTCTGACCACAACAGTATAAAATTAAAAATAAATCACAAGAAAACTGGAAAAAAAATACAAACAAGTGGAGACTAAACAGTGTAATACTAAACAACAAATGGGCCAATGAAGCAATGAAAGAAAAAAAAATCCAAAAATACCTGGAGACAAATGAAAATGAAAACTCTATGGTCCAAAATTGCTGTGACAGTGAAAGCAATTCTAAGAGGTAAATGTATAGCAATACAGGCCTATCTCAAAAATCAAGAAAAAATTCAATCTAACTTTATGCTTAAAAGAATTAGAAAAAAAATAAGCAAAGCCCAAAGTTAGTAGAAGAAAGTAAATAATAAAGATCAGAGCAGAAATAAATGATGTAGAAACTAGAAAATGATAAAAATCAATGAAACCAAGAGCTGGTTCTTTGAAAAGGTAAACGGAATTGACAATCCCTTAGCCACACTCAAGAAAAAACAGACAAAAGACCAAAATAAATAAAATCAGAATGACAGAGGAAAAGTAACCATTGACACCACAGAAATACAAAGGATTATAAGAGAATACTGTGATATGCCAACAAATGGACAAGCTAGGAGAAATGGATAAATTACTAGAAACATACAATCTTCTGAAACTGAACCAGGAGGAAATAGAAAATCTCAGCAGATCTATTACAAGTAATGAAATTGAATCAGTAATGAGAAACTACCAAAAACAAACAAACAAACAAACAAAAACCCAGCATCAGATGATTCACAAGTGAATTCTACTAGAGATTTAAAGAAGAGTTAATTCCTATTCTCCTCAAACTATTCCAAAAAATAGATGAAAGAAAGCTTCCAAAAGCATTCTACAAGGCCAGCATTACCCTGATACCAAAACCAGGCGAAGACACCACAAAAAAATAAAACTACAGGACCGTGATGAGCATAGCAATAACCCTGATGAACATAGATGTAAAAATATTAGCAAACAATGTACAACAGTATATTAAGATCATTCACCATGAGCAGGTGGATTTATTCCCTTATGTAAAGATGGTTGAATATTTATAAATCAATCAATGTCATACACCACATCAACAAAATGAAAGATAAAAATCATAAGATAATCTCTAGAGATGCAGAAAAAAGCATTCAACAAGATTTAACATCTATTCATCATAAAAACTCTTAACAAAATGGGGTGAGAGGGAAGATACCTCAACATAATAAAGGCCATAAATGAAAAACCCACAACTAACATCATCTTCAATGTTGAAAAACACAGCTTTCCCTCTAAGGTCAGGAACAAGACAAGGATGTCCACTCACGCCACTCTAATTCAACCTAGTACTAGAAGTCCCAGCCACAACAATCAGACAAAAATAAATAAATAAATAAGAAGCATCCATATTGGTAAAGAAGTTAAACTGTCACTACTTGCAGATAACAGGATATTATACATAGAAAATCCTACATATTCCACTAAAAACCAACTAGAAGTAATAAATTCAGTAAAGTGGCAGGATACAAAAATACCCATAAATCCATAGCATTTCTATACAGTAACAAAGTCACAAAAAAAAAAGAAATTTAAAAAACACCATTTATAACTGCACCAAAAAGAATAAAATAACTAGGAATAAACTTAACCAAAGAGGTGAAAAACCTGTACTATAAAAACTATAAAACTCTGATGAAAGAGACTGAAGATGACACAAACAAATGGAAAGATATTCCATGTTCCCAGATTCAAACAATTTACTGTCAAAGTATCCATATTACCTAAAATAATCTATAGATTCAATGTAATCCCTATCAAAATAATAACAGCAGCATTTTTCATAAAACTAGAACTAATACTAAAATCTGGATGGAACCACAGATGACCCCAAATAGCCAAAGCAATCCTGACAAACAACAACAAACCTGGAGGTATCATAATACCAGATATCAAAATATACTACTAAACTTTAGTGATCAATAGAGTTGGCATTGGCATAAAAAAAAGATACATAGACCGGGGCGCCTGGGTGGCTCAGTCGTTAAGCGTCTGCCTTCGGCTCAGGTCATGATCCCAGGGTCCTGGATCGAGGCCCGCATCGGGCTCCCTGCTCTGCGGGAAGCCTGCTTCTCCCTCTCCCACTCCCCCTGCTGTGTTCCTGCTCTCACTATCTCTCTCTCTGTCAAATAAATAAATAAAATCTTCAAAAAAAAAAAAAAAGATACATACATCAATAGAGCAGGACCAGAGACCCCAGAAATAAACCCACATTTATATGGTCAGTTCATCCACGACAAAGGAAGCAAGAATATACAGTGGGAAAAGACAGTCTTTTCAATAAACGGTGTTGGGAAAACTGGATAGCTACATGCAAAAGAATGAAACTGGACTACTTTAACACCATACACAAAAATAAACTCAAAATGGAATAAAGACCTAAACATGAGACCTGAAACCATAAAAATCCTAGACAGTAAGTTCTCTGACATTAGCCATAGCAACATTCTTCTAGATAGGTCTCTTAAGGCAAGGGAAACAAAAGAAAAAAATACACAATTGAGATGAAAGTAAAAAGCTTTTGCACAGCAAAGGAGACCATCAAGAAAACAGAAAGATAATCTACCGAATGGGTGAAGATCTTTGCAAATGATACATCTAGTAACTGGTTATCATCCAAAATATATAAAATCTATGAAGAACTTCTACAACTCAACACCAAAAAAACAATCTGATTAAAAAATGGGCAGAGGACCTGAAAAGAAATTTTTCCAAAGAAGACACACAGATAGTCAACAGATACATGAAGAGATACTCAACCTCACTAATCATCAGGGAAATGCAAATCAAATCCACAATGAAATATTACCTTACACTTGTTAGAATGGCTAAAATCAAGAAGACAAGAAATAACAAATGCTAGCGAGATGTAGAGAAAAAGAAACCCTTGTGCACTGTTGGTGGGGATGCAAGCTGGTGCAACCACTGTGGAAGTCAGTATGGAGGTCCTCAAAAAAATAAAAATAGAAATACCACAGGATCCTGTAATTCCACTATTGGGTATTTACCCAGGGAAAAACAAAAACACTAACTCAAAAAGATATATGCACCCCTATGTTTACTGCAGTATTATTTACAATAGCCAAGACATGGAAGCAACCTAAGTGTCCTTCAATAGATGAATGGACAAGGAAACTGTGGTATATATAAACAATGGAATATTACACAGCCATAAACAAGGATGAGATCATGCCATTTAAGACAACATAGATGGAGCTAGAGGGTATTATACTAAGTGAAGTAAGTCAGACTGAGAAAAACAAATATGATTCCACTCATAAATGGAATCTAAAAAAAACCAAAACCAAAAAAAAAACCAACAACAAACAAAAAGCAGAATTAGAACTATAAATAGAGAGAGCAAACTGATGTTTGCCAGTGGGGAGGAGATAGGGGGTTGTACAAAATGGATGAAGGAGAGGAGATACAGGTCTTCAGAAAGGCACAGCATAAGAAATACAGTCAATGATATCATAATAGTGATGTAATGAGACAGATGGTAGTTACACTTGTGGTGAACACAGCATAATGTATAAACTTGTCAAATCACTGAGTTGTATACCTAAAACTAATGTAGCATTTTGTGTCAATTGTCTTCAAGTTAAAAAAAAAAAAAAAAAAAAAAAATTTTTCTTCCCCCTTTTCTTTTTCCCCAACTTTTTTCCCAATTCACCTTCCACCTATCTTTTTTCTTCATTTTTTAGTACTTCTCTTTCCAGTTTACTGTAAAATTACACTTATTTTTCTGTTTATTCCTTACTGTCTCTCCCCACACATGAAGTGATATGTAATCTATATGATGGTATGTATTACAATTGTATGTATATTTTCTTCTAGTGTATGTATGTATGTAGTACAAGCATTTCTTCTATTGTATGTATTATAAGCATTTAAACAATTTCCTAATATGAGACACTAAATAGTTTCTACTTGTAACTTCCTTGTAGAGCTAATCATGTATTTAAGGTTAGGCATTATTTTCCCCCTAAATATCTTAGGAAGGAAATCAGGCATTGTGGGAAGGGTAGCAGCAATAGTATATAAGACATGAACAGTAAAAATAAATGATGTCACATTCAGACTTAATAGATCAGTTAAGCAACTCCTCTATATTTGCCTTGCTCAGGTTAGTAATACCTAATGAAACATTTAAGAACACACACTTCAGAAGTGCCTGGGTGGCTCAGTCAATTAAGCAGCTGACTCTTAGTTTCAGCTCAGGTCATGATCTCAGGGTCCTGAGAATGGGTCTGAATCAGGTTCTGTGTCAGCGTGGAGTCTGCTTGTCCCTCTCCCTCTGCTCCTACCCCTCTCTCTCTCCCCATCATAAAAAAAAAAAAAAAAAACCTTAAAAAAAAAAAAAAAAGAACACATGCTTCAATTCCATGTTCTGGAACTGGTGTATCTGTAATACCAAGGACTCTGCCAAAATTTCCAAGAGGTACTCATTCTCCAAAATAAATCTGATTCACCTCCTGAGTCAAACTCATGTGAAAATTTTGCATGACAACATATTTTATATACAAGCAAACATGAACTTGTTAAAAGTAGAACAGAATTTACTTTTCTGAAATCTGAAGAATTCAAAAAACAAAGAAATTTTACTCTTCCACTTCAGTCTAAATAACCAGAGCCTAGTGATATGTGGTTCAAACCTTTCTGCCATTAAATGAATTAAAGAATGAGAATACCCCTTCATGTAAGAAAATTCCTTGATTTTGGTATTTTGACACCTATTATAGTCAAAGTACCAGACAATTGGCATTTTTTTATTGTAATATAAGTTTTTGATTCCTAAGGCATCCACTTCAAAGGAATTCATCTTGAATAAACACATGGTCAGCTACACAACTAAAGAGCCAGGCCAACCCTGAAGTACTCCTTTTTTTAGAGAGCTCTCGTTGCTAGATATAACTGTCAGTTTGACCACTTGCCTTTCCATTACCACACTAATTCCTGCTCTTATGTTTTAAATTCCCCAATAAAGAATGAACCCATGAAACCCAATGTACCCCATCCCTGACCTCAATAAATGCAGAACCAGGTTCACTCACTCTAACAGAGACCTTGCTGTTTGGCCCTAGGCATGGCATGTACATTCCAGGACTTGTAAGTAATGAACCTTGTTTTTTTTTTTTTCAAAATGCCCTGATGGTTGTTTCTGAGATCCATCTTGCAATCATAATAAGAACCACAGGGCAAGTCCAGCCACAGCACTGGCTCTGAAAAGGAGGGCTAGGAGGGCTCACCACACGTAGTATGGGCCCAGGTGATTGCCCCCAGGCATTTCTAGCAGATAGCCTAACTAATGAAAGGCTGAGACTATTCCAAAGTACCTATTTTCTTCTAATGGTGAACTGTATTTTATACTTTATTATTATTATTTTTTGAATCCAGCTTTTCAGGTATCAGTCTTTCACAGAGATATTAAAGAAATGTTTGCTATTGTGGACATAATCTTTTTTTGTGAGAATATCAAGCACTGGAGATTGGATAAAATAAGTGAACCTCAATATTTTACACCTTATTGATCATAAAAAGTAGTTTATTGTTGAGGTAAAATGCCTCATATTTTAGTTACGAATAGTGAGAACAAAATAAAGATCTTATTTTTACTATATGCATTATTAATTAGGTATATAAAAATTAACACAAATGCAAGTCTTAAGAACCCTCACTTCTCACTAAATAAGCATCAACATTTAATCTAGAAAAATGAAAATAGCTCCCTGTTAATGAAGTAGATTTAGTCATAAAGTAATACTGAAGCCATGCAACTATCAAAAACTAACTAGTGAGTTGCTGGTATTGGTCCTCAAATCATTTTACTTTTAACCCACTATCGAGCCCATGAAACTGCCTTTTGCTTCTTAGAAACAGATCCTATGTGAAGGACTCCTAAGGATTGAGTTTAATTCTGCTGGTTTCATATGTGCCACAAGAGTATCAAAATAAATTTGTGCTTTACAGTTTGATGAACGAAACTGTTCTGACAATCCTTTGCATCTTTAGTCACAGAGGGATTAGACATAAGCTGTTATCCAAATCTCATTTAGAAAATACATATCTCTTCTACAATAACTCCTCCAAACTTCTTGCACACCTTTCTAAATCCTGAGAAGTAAGACACAAAAGTACATTTGGGCTCTGTCCTCCAGGAACTTACTTTCCAAAATAAGAAGATGAAGCCAAGTAAGCAGTGGTATCTTAGAAGAATTGACAAATCACTTCATACAGATTCCTTGTTCTGGGGGATCTGCTTTATATTCTTTCAGGAAAAATAAGTAAAAAAAAAAAAAAAACGGGAAGAAGAAATATTCACTTTTCTGCTTCCTGAAGGAATCTATCAGGTATATAATAGGTTCACACTGATGCATAGCTTTTAATTTCTAAGATATGAATCACTGAGAATTTGTTCTAAAGAAATCACAAAATGAATATGAAGACCAAATATATTTTATAACATCAATAATTCATTACGAACATTTTTATTTTTTTTCATCATTATGTGATTTCTAATCAGGACAATACATAATGTTGCTTGCTGTGAACGCTTTGAGTATCTAAGAGTAGACCACAAATTCAAAAACTTGAGAGGAGATCCTGATTGAGATAGCAGTGTAGGAGGATCCCGTGCTCACCTCCTCCCATGGACACACCTAGGTTTCAACTCTACAGAGAGCAATTCTGCGAACTATCTGAAGACTAGCAGAACAGCTATCCCATAGCAAAAGATATAAAGAAAAAGCTATATTGAGAAGGTTGGGAGGAGCAGAAACATGGTCTAGTTGGGACCCATGCCCCCAGCACAGTGAGTCCCAAGCCAGAGAGATATCAGAGGCACAGAGGTCTTCTCTGAGAAGGAAGAGGTTCAAGACCCACATTGGGCATCCCCCACCCTGGAGACCTGTACTGAGAAAACAGGTCCCCATAATGTCTGGCTTTGAAAATCAGTGGGGCCTACAGGCGCCTGGGTGGCTCAGTCCGTTAAGCATCTGCCTTCGACTCAGGACATGATCCCAGAGTCCTGGGATTGAGTCCTGCACTGGGCTCTCCGCTCAGCGGGAATCTGCTTCTCCCTCTGCCCCTCTGTCTGCTCTTATTCTCTCTCTCTCAAATAAATAAATAAATAATAAATAAATAAAATCTTAAAAAAAAGAGAGAAAATCAATGGGGCCTAACTCCAGGAGCTTTGTATATTGTATGTCAATTATATTTTAATTAAAACAAACAAAAAACTTGAGAGGAAATTGCTATGGGTTCCTGAAGGAAAAGATACTGTCCATTTGGCTCAACTTAAAGATGAAGATTATGGACTTGCTTTTCTAATATGCAACATGCATACATACAACTTAAGGATGTTGAGAACTTTCCTATCCTTATCTCCCCAGAGATGCAATTTCCTCAATATTTTTCTAAAGATCAGAACTGAGAAGGTTGTTTTAGGCATAGTTGGACACAAATGGAAGAATATGGTATCAATGAGATAGGGGTAAAATACCTAGGATTTTAATTTAGCAATATAAAAACAGGTTAGCTGGAAAAAAATGCCAGAACAAGAGGGTGTATGAAGAATGAGAAAAATTGTCAGAGACATTTATCTGAAGGTGAGAATGTAGATGCAGAGCTGAAATCCAAGAACCAGAGGTATTCTAATGCTGCTCCATCATTTAGACAATCATCAAATCATAACAAAATAAGATCAGACAACAAATCTATTGTCATTTGCTCATTTGGAACTACAAGATATTTAGAAACTATAAATCGTGAAGAAAATTAAGGCCATTTACAGAACTTCAAATTCTGTAGATAATATTTCCAGAAATTGAAATACAGATGTTAGACTTCCATTCAAAATAATTTTCTTTCAGTTTACATAAAAAGGCAAATATTTTACCCATCACAAATCTTATTATGGAGACTTGCCCTGCACTGTAAACTTCTCTTGGATGCCAATCAAAGAAGACTTATGGCAGGCACTATGGTGTTCACCAAACATTCCATCTGGTTTCCCATGTTTCTTATCTCATTAGGTGGGGTGACAAAACTAGTTCTGACATGGGCTGTGGAAGTGTTATGTGTCACTTCCATTGCAAAGCATATATGAACTAGAATGTCACTCTATCTATTTCATCTCCTGCTATATCAACCACACTACTGATATTCCAAATGCTGGACCCTTCATTACACTGAGTCCCTTAGTGATTGTACTACTATAGAGTATAATACACAACCCTCGTTGCACACATACACAAACACATGTCTACATCAACTTTATCTGATATATAGTATGAGCAGGAAACAAGTGTTGTATTAAGCCACTGAAATCTGAGGTTGTTTGCTACCAAAGTAAAATCTTGTTACTGTAAAGTATTTTCTAAGACCATATTAATGTTATACAATAAACCTCTCTATATTGATTGCTGGTTCAAAGCAAAAACTCAAGGGGTGTTTCCTAGGTACATTTCACAATTAAATATTAACTAGATCGTTCCACAATCTTAGGGCTGTTTTGGTTGATGAGATAAATGTTAGTATCAGTGAAAACTATGAAATTATAATTTACTGCTTATCTTACTATTAAATGAATTTCTTCAGAAGTAATTTTTTACTGATTGCCATAGAATGATATGTTACCCAGCATTCCCATGGATGATGGTTGTGGAGGAAACATAATGGGTAGAGAAAGCAATTCAAGTCCATACCAAGGAAAAAAGTATTTGCTATACTGATATTTCCATACCATATTTGGGGTCATATTGACTTGCTCTAATGTGGAAACATTTAAAATTGCAACTTCAAATAGAGTCACTGTGCCATTCATGACAATCTACTGTCATTTCTGACACTTGCCATCTTTTACTGATGACTTTGGTACTTAGTTCATAGTCTCTTATCACAAGTACTGTCATCATCCTGAGACATTCCTCTAACCATCTATCAAGTGTTTATAACCTCAGCTTCCCCAACCAACAACTTTACTGTTTCAGCCACATGTAAATTGGCACCATCCGGAAATGTTAAATTCAAACAGCAACAATTCTTGACACAATGCATTTTCTTTCTTGTTATTTCTGTGAATACAGTTCTTTTTTAAAAAGACTTTATTTATTCATTTGACAGAGAGAGAGAGAAAGAGAGAGCACATGCACAAGCAGGGGGAGTAGGACAGGAAGAAGCAGGCTCCCCGCTGAGCAGGGATCCCAATGTAGGATTCGATCCCAGGACCCTGAGATCATGACCCTAGCTGAAGTCAGAGGCTTAACCAACTGAGCCACCCAGATGCCCTGTGAATATAGTGTTTTACATTAGTGAGCCTCTGGTCCCTACTTTCTCATTACATATAAGTCTCACTTTACCTATCACTTTCTTCTTATCTAGTTAGAGCTTCAAAAAACAAAACTTCAACTACTTCAACTAGTTTTTTTCCAGTATCTTTATCTTCTTAGCATCAGAAAACAAAATAAAATGAAACAAAACAGACTCATCCATGGAACAATATAATCAGCTGGTTTATTTCCTCTTACACCTGGGATATGAGCTATAAACTAAAGATATTAACAAAACAAATAGGTAGAGATGTCCCTATAAGATTCATGGTCTATAAATGTGTCTGGGTATTTAGTGTAACCTAGAAATTTTTCAGTGAGTTTGAAGTAATTTCTTTCTCTTCCTACTAGTGATTATTTTAAACTGCTTTTGTTCTCAAACTCCTAAAAAGAAAACCACCACTCTCCTCAGTAATTTCCCATTCTCCTTCATATACATGCAATTTGATTTAAACACCTTCAAATTTCTCCCACCGTAGAGGTTTTTATGCACAATAATAGATCATTTCAAAAAAGCAAGGATATCTAAACTCTTGCTGAGAGGCACTGATAAGAACTAATTATAACTCGAATATTTCATTTGTGGCAGTTTGATTGACAGTTTCTTTGTATTTCCGTAGCAACATAAAACAGATTAAGTATAATTTTGATGCAAAGATATTTCCCGTAAGAATTTTCAAAAGTTTTGTGTTGTTTATTGCAGTATGTGAAATATGTGGTAGTAGCAATATATTTCTCAGTTTGTCTGGCTAAATAATCACAGATTTTTTTCTACCATAAAAGAGAAAAATATAATGATTGAAGAGTATGAGTCTTTGGAACAATAGAGGGAGTTTTTGTTGTTTCCCAGAACACTAGTGAGGTACACTGTTTGCACTGGGATGATAGTATGGTCTTTCAAGGTGAATAATTTGACCTGGAATCCTGGTTCCACTTAAATATCTTTGGACTAGTTTACTTTACCTCCCTGAGTTTCAGTATAGTCATCTTTTTTTAAAAGTACCTAATGACACTTTCTTCACAAGATTGTCCTTAAAGATTAAACAGATTTAAATGTGCAAAGCACATACCTGGTGTTCCATATGTGACAGAGTTTTGGTTCTCAGTTTTTGGTTTTTAAGTGCAGGCAAAGGTTGAAGTAACAACATTGAAATCAAATAATTAGAACATAGTATCTTGGGCCAAAATCTCAACTGCCAATCTGATTACCTAAAACATATGCTTTCAGGAAAACTAAGGCAGATCCAACCACACTTTTTACTAACACTCCAATCTTCTATCAGCTGAGTGATAAGAAAAGTCTACAGTTAGAGTCCCAATCTTAAACCTTAAGAGAGTATTTGACAGTAGTTTAATTGACCAAAAACTATAAGATACCTAGGAATAAACCTAACCAAAGATTTAAAGGATCTGTACTCTGAAAACTATATAACACTTATGAAAGAAATTGAGGAAGACACAAAGAAATGGAAAAACGTTCAATGCTCATGGATTAGAAGAACAAATATTGTTAAAATGTCTTTGCTACTCAGAGCAATCTACACATTCAAGGCAATCCCTAACAAAATACCATCAACTTTTTTTCACAGAGCTGGAACAAATAATCCTAAAATCTGTATGGAACCAGAAAAGACCCCGAATAGCCAGAGGAATGTTGAAAAAGAAAAGCAAAGCCAGTGGCATCACAATTCCAGACTTCAAGCTCTATTACAAAGCTATAATCATCAAGACAGTATGGTACTGGCAAAAAAAACAGACACCTAGATCAGTGGAACAGAGTAGAGAACCCAGAAGTGGACCCTCAACGCTATGGTCAACTAATCTTTGACAAAGCAGGAAAAAATATCCAATGGGAAAAAGACAGTCTCTTCAACAAATAGTGTTGGGAAAGTTGGACAGCCACATGTAGAAGAATGAAACTGGACCTTTTTCTTACACCACACACAAAGATAAACTCAAAATGGATGAAAGACCTAAATGTGAGACAAGAATCCATCAAAACCCTGGAGGAGAATACAGGCAGCAACTTCTTCGACCTTGGCCACAGCAAAGTCTTACTAGACACGTCTCCAAAGGCAAGGGAAACAAAAGCAAAAATGAACTATTGGGACTTCATCAAGTTCAAAATCCTTTGCACAGCAAAGGAAACATTTAACAAAACCAAAAGAGAACCTACAGAATGGAGAAGATATTTGCAAATGTCTTATCAGATAAAGAGCTAGTATCCAAGATCTATAAAGACCTTATCAAACTCAATATCAAAAATACAAATAATCCAATCAAGAAATGGGCAGAAGACATGAACAGACATTTCTCCAAAGAAACATCCAAATGGCCAACAGACACATGAAAAAGTGCTTAACATCACTCGGCATCAGGGAAATACAGATCAAAACTACAAAGAGATACCACCACACACCAGTCAGAATGGCTAAAATTAACAAGTCAGGAAACAACATATGTTGGTGAGGATGCAGAGAAAGGGTACCCTCCTACACTGTTGGTGGGAATGCAAGCTGGTGCAGCCACTCTGGAAAACAGTATGGAGGTTCCTCAAAAAGTTAAAAACAGAGCTTCCCTATAACCCAGCAATTAATTTCACTACTAGGTATTTACCCAGAGGATACAAACATAGTGACCTGAAGGGGCACCTGTACCCCCAATGTTCATAGTAGCAATGCTCATGGTAGCCAAACTATGGAAAGAACCCAGATGTCCATCGACAGATGAATGAATAAAGAATAGGCGGTATAGGGGCACCTGGGTGACTCAGTCAGTTAAGCGGCTGCCTTCAGCTCAGGTCATGGTCCCAGGGTCCTGGGATCGAGCCCCGCATCAGGCTCCCTGCTCGGCAGGAACCCTGCTTCTCCCTCTCCCACTCCCCCTGCTTGTGTTCCCTCTCTTGCTGTGTCTCTCTCTGTCAGATAAATAAATAAAATATTAAAAAAAAATAAAATTAAAAAAAATTTTAAAAAGAATAGGTAGTATATACATACAATGGAATATTACTCAGCCATCAAAAAAGGGAAATCTTACCAATTGAAACAATGTGGATGGAACTAGAGGGTATTATGCTAAGCAAGATAAGTCAATCAGAGAAAGACAGTTATCATGATTTCACTCACATGTAGAATTTAAGAAACAAAACAGAGGATCATAGGAGAATGGAGGGAAAAATAAGATGAAATCAGAGAGGGAGACAAACCATGAGAGACTCTTAATCTCAGGAAATAAACTGAGGGTTGCTGGAGGGGAGGAGGGTGAGGGGATAGGATAACAGGGTGATGGGCATTAAGGAGGGCATGTGATCTGATGAGCACTGGGTGTTATAAAAGACTGATGAACCGCTGAACTCTACCTCTGAAACTAATAATATACTATATGTTGAGTTTAAATAAAAAAGTTTAAAAAAAGAAAAAAAAACAGATGGACAAATGCTAAACTAGCATTATTCTATGCATATTCAGATTGAAGCAATAATATTTATTACAGAAAACTTATAAATTGTGGTAAAGCATAAAGATGAATATTTAAATCACATATAAACCCTCCACCTAGTAATAATCACAGCTAACATTTGCTTTATATTTTTAATGGGATTTAAAAAATAAATTTAGTGGGTATTCTTTTAAGGACTAGTAACATCTGCATGATATTTCACTATTTGAATATAACACAACTTATCAAAATACTGTATGTGGGCATTCTGGGTATTTTTTTATTGTTTGTGACATGAATAAATAATAAAACAATGAAGTAATTTTTGCTGCCCTTTGACAATTTAGGTACAAAATTATTAAGTTAAAAGTTTGAATATTTTTTTGCACCTTTTGCCAAATTGCAGCACCTTGTAAGTGAAGTGAAGGACTGGAGAGCAAGATTTCATTCAGGAAAAGGAAGGAAAGCAAGAGAGCAGGGATCTTAAAACTTTAAAGAATAGGTTTAAACGTGGTGGACCACAGGACAGAGTAGGAGAAACCTGAGGAAATATTCTCGAGTGCTGAGGAGCAGCCTGCTGTGTTCAAGGATGGAATTATAAGCCATGTCACCATCAAGCAACTGTATTTAAGGGGCTTTTGTTCATTACTTGTCTTCCTTTGAGAAATTTCCCATTTTTCTATACATAAATACACATCCTCCTTCTATTAATCTTTCTTATGTGAGAAAAGTAAAATATGCTTAATGGATGGTTCCAATGATCTGTTTAATAAAAGCCACCACACTGTTAACAAAAGAACATGAAACATGAAATAAGTAACCTGTGCACTCATTCTGATACTGAAGAGGACAAAATGTCTTCCTTTGTTCTCATTCATCAGAGTTTGTGGATTATCAAATATCAATTCCTCTGGGAAACTTTATCTTACTTTCTAGGAAAAGATTCTTTCCTCTGTACACTTAGAGCAAGATTTGTATACTATGATTGTACTTTTACCATGTATTGTTTTCCTAATTTGTTTTTTACCTCAAATTAATTTTAACTCAGAGTGAACAATTACTGAGACCCTTTCCATCAGCCAGATGATGATCCTTCTAGGCATGAACTTTTATCATCTCAGCATCCAGTTCTATGCTCAGCACATACATAGAAAATGCTCAGAATTACTCGAATGAGTAGATAAAAGGATAATGCAATGAAACAATCATACAATTTTCAAGTGCAGAGTGTCACTGAAGTAAGTAATGGGCTCTGCAAAGTGGAGTGATTGCATCGATTGCCCTGAATCACAGTTCTCCTTTACTTCAAAGTCTCTGGTTCACAAGTGTGTCTGATCATGGGGCAGAATCTTAGTGTGCTTTACAAATGGCATCCTTGATCATACATTCCTTAATGTGGACAAGATTGGATACAGTATTAAATTTGGAAAACACCAAGCATTGAAAAATTCTGTAAGATTCCTAAAGGTCTGAGTTTAAAGAACTATTTATCAAATATTGTCTTCCAGTGAGTGCTGACAATGTTTACCCTTATACATGAACAGCAAGAGAGTATCTTCATCCAGCCTGTCTGTTTTTAGAGGACGTCACCCTCTGCCTTGATGTCACCTGTTGCTATACCAGGTAAGACTGTGGTTATGCTGCTAGAGGTAAGCGCTGTTTGGGTTGTAGGCAAGTTGCCAATATTAATTCTATTTTGTAGAATTTGACGTTTTTTTCCAACTGGGTAATTGTTATTGCTTAGAGCTATTGGCAAAATAGAAAAGTAGGAAAAAATATACCAGATGATTTATATTTTATATATGAGTAGGAGACTGGTAATAATATAGGCATAAAGTTAATAAACAAATGTTCAGGGGCACCTGGGTGGCTCAGATGGTTAAGCGTCTACCTTCGGCTCAGGTCATGATCCCAGGGTCCTGGGATCGAGCCTCACATCAGGCTCCTGGCTCAGCAGGGAGCCTGCTTCTTCCTCTCCCTCTGCCTCCCTCCCTGCTCATGCTCTCTCTCTATCTCTGTGTCTCAGATGAATAAATAAAATCTTTAAAAAAATAAAAATAAACAAATGTTCATTTATTTTTTTTTTTACTTTAGGTTAGTTATCTAACCTAACTGGAACTCAGATTCACCGCTAAGATGAAGGTTGGTTAGAGTATTCCTTTCATTTCTAAAATGCTATTTTTGTGTATAGAAATGGCAGACTTTGTCCAGACATAGCCCTGAACTCTGTTAAAAAGCATTTCTATTTTCTAACAGAAAGCTAGAATGGACAAGAATAAATGTTGAAGCAGCCAATTCATATGATGAGATCTATTCCATTATGAAAAACAGAAGACTCTGGTTTGTTTTGAAGTAATTTTGGAAGCACAACAAACTCGTTGACTAGGAAATTATCTCTACCAAAATCTGTCCCTTTTGAACTAATATTCAATTTTATCTGAATTTAATTTTTTCCAGATTTTCTGTAACTGGTAATAAGACCACAAAGGGTCAAGGCTCTTTTGTTCTTTTATCAGCACTATGTATTTCACAAAACAAAACAATGGAGAGGCCAAAGTCCACATTCTTCTAACCTTGCTTGCTATGTAGTCACTAAACATGAATTCAACAATACATTGAAGCTGGATACACTTTGCTTAGTTAACACTAATTTAAAGTTTTTGGTTATGAATATCATGAGGCAGATAAGAAGTCTCTAATCTCCATTCCCACTCTATTTCTTTCACTGCATGGAAGTGTTTTGCTCTTTATTAATTGTCTGGTTTCCGAAAGTATTTACCACTGGGACCCCTGATTTGGGGATTGGATGTGCTTATTGTTTATCTGTTTGGATTAGATTGGTTTGTTTTTATTTGCTTTTAATTGTCTTGACGGCAATTTTCTGCCATCTTACAGGGCAGTAAAATATCCAGCCTGAGATTCAAGCAACTAAATATAGGGAAGACAACTTTTTCTGTTTATGGTATCACATACCAAGATGAGGTGTGGACTGTGGAAAAAACAGATGCAGAGTTCTGTATTTTGAAAATGACCTGGCAGCGTAGAGAAAATATAAAGCCATTTTCTGCCATCCCAATATAAAAATTAAACGATGTAAAACCTAAAATTATCTAACCTCAACACAGATTGGTGGGGTTTTCCAACTATGTACAGAAGTCACCATGCAAACTGTTGACCTAAAAAAGGAAAAATATCCACTGCCTTGGTGAAATTTCAAATGTTAACAGTGTGATATGTTATCCAATTAGTTCTATCTTTCTTACCACAGTCAAGCATATGAGGGCAGAAAAATGTGGAATAGAGAGGCATGTCTCTATGAAACACTACATCATTTCCTGCTATTTATCCTCAATAGACTTATAAATTCATCACATAATGAATACATTTTGAATTGGGGAAACTGGAGAGGAAACATATGCAAGCTGTTTCCTTTAATAAAGGAGAGAACCTGTGTATTACCATATTTCAAGCATATCTTAAGAAATACACTATTAACTTTAGGTCACCTTGAAAGCAATATGATTATCTGGATTTTCTTGAGTTGGATGGCCTTTTTTTCCATGGTATTAAGAAGGGATTGCCATTCACCAGATGGTAGCTGAATCTGAGGCAATGAGACATCCAAATGATAGCAAGTACAGCTCAAGGGAGCCACCTGCTGCTGGAGGGATATCCAGGACAGAGAAAACGGTGTGGTACAAAATTAGCATCAATGTAATATTTGTGTCAAAAGCACTGCTGTGGCTGTGTTAAGAAACGAGTCAATAAAACAAAAATAACCAGTGAGGTTTTAAACTCTTTGGGCTACTCCTTAGAGTTTTTTGAGGGACTTAGCAAAAGTACTGACTCTTAAAAAATGTGTGAAATGGTTCTAAATTATATATTTAGGTTCTGGACTCTTTTCTTTTCATATTATTATAGAAACTTTCTGTGGCTGTCATTCCAAAAAGAAAATACAAAAACAGATAATGTATAGCTCAAAACGAAGGCTTTGAAAGTTTAACCAGTATAATGGCAGTGGCAGGCTGAACTTGGAGTGAGGATCGATCCTGGCATTACGGATTTTATCTGTGTGGCCAATGGCTATTTGGAGAGTGTACTAGATTGCAAATCCATGATCTCATGTTGTTTTCATAACAATCATTTAATTATCTTTTTATATTTGAAAAATCTGAAGCATACAAAGGTGAATTAATTTATTGAATGTCATATTGCTACTTAGGGCCACAGCATGACTGGGACCCAGGATTCCTGAAGTTTTTTCCACTGTGTGTTAATACAACATCACTATGCCCACCATAATCTTCTCAGTTAACTCTCCATTAACCACTTCTGACCTATGGGATTATGGGTGAAGTGATGTCGAGAAATGCCAAGAGGGGGGGAGCCTCAAGCACCATTGAGTCAAAGATCCTAGATATGAGTTACTCAAAGCTGAACTCAAATTCCAGGTTTACTTTCTAATTTACTGACTATAAGACTTTCATCAAGGGACTTAAACTTTGTGAACTTGGGTTTTCTAAAATGTAGCATAAAGAAATGACATCTACCACCATGAGAGACTATGGACTCTGAGAAACAAACTGAGGGTTCTAGAGGGGAGGGGGGTGGGAAGATCGGTTAGCCTGGTGATGGGTATTAAAGAGGGCACGTTCTGCATGGAGCACTGGGTGTTATACGCAAACAATGAATCATGGAACGCTACATCAAAAACTAATGATGTAATATATGGTGATTAACATAATAAAAAAAGAAACATCTACCTACACAATTATTTTAAATATTGCATAAACACAGTTTAAAATGCTTTGCTCAAGTGGCTAGTACATATTAGTAGTAATAAATAACTATAATACCAGATTTTGAAAAATGAGAAACACAAAAAGATACACTTGATTCTATTGACATTTGATATGCAGGTACTAATATCTAGAATTACTTATACTATATATTTCTCCCTGCTTAGAAGTATAGACTCTCTGGATCAGAAGGCACAATAAAATTTAATTCATACATCCTTTGCTGTCATTTCATTATTACCACTTTGGGGCTTAGGATTTTCCCTGTGATTTAACATTTTCCCCTGTAGTACCTGTATTGCTTTTCAACAGTAACTTTTCATTTATTTATTCCACAGATGAAGTAGTGAACAAATCAGAAAGAAAAATCAAGTTTATTGGCAGAGAGCACTCACTCTAATAGTAACTACACATTAGCCCCATTTCCCTGAACATCTTGAAATACAACCTACCAGTAATACAAGGATTATGTGCATGTTGAAAATACTAATCACATCAATATTGTTACTGTTATACACATCCAATATCATTATCCAATATTATAGGTATAATTGCAAGTTTTATGGGGAATTATGCATGAAATTAAGATTTTATCTATAATCTTCAGAAACAAAACTAATATACAGGGAAATATATAATGATATATAGGGAAAAACTGTTCCCATGACTTTGAGATTATAATTTACTTTGTAAAATCATTTTCTAAAGGTTTGTGAAATATTTAACACTTGATATAGTGATATCCTTTAACCCTTAATTGATTTGTCTTGCTTTAATATATGTTCCTACCAATACATGCATAAATATAGAATCACCTGTTTTTTTTTAGTTTTGATCTCTTATTGAAAATTATTCTTGGGCGCCTGGGTGGCTCAGTCGTTAAGCGTCTGCCTTCGGCTCAGGTCATGATCCCGGGGTCCTGGGATCGAGTCCCACATCGGGCTCCCTGCTCGGCAGGAAGCCTGCTTCTCCCTCTCCCACTCCCCCTGCTTGTGTTCCTGCTCTCACTATCTCTCTGTCAAATAAATAAATAAAAATCTTTAAAAAAAAAAAAGAAAAAAGAAAATTATTCTTTATAACACATTTTACATTTCAGTCTTCACCATTGGATGGCGTGACAACTTTTATTAAATGTTAGGAAATTTTAACTATAAGACTAGTAAAGAATTATAGAGGAGCAGATATACTTAAAAGACCTGTGTTCAGGAAAAAAATAATTTGCAATTAAAATGAAATTGGATGAAAAGGATTTACAAACCATGCATTACATAAATAAAAACATTCTAAACTGCATTTCTATTATTACCAAACCTGTCCTTTAAGTATATTAGGGATCATTATACCCAATGTCACAAGTGGTGTGTTCAGGAGAAAAGGCACTGGGAGAGAAGACTACTGATCTTCCTACTACTTTGTTTGCTATTAGCTACTATTTATCAGTATATATTTTAATTTGGAAGTGGTGATGATGGTGGTAGGGATGGTGGTGGATGTGTTGTCTGCTCAATTCTGCCTTTCAATTTGGGCTTTATGTCTTGTGCAAAATAAAATATCCTTACTTATAAAGTAAAGAACATGATTGAACTAGTTCAAGTCAGATATCTGCTTCTGGAACCTGAATGTCATGTCTCCTTGAACAAGATGGGGGAAGATCAATTGTGTAGAAAATATGACAGCCACTGTCTTTCCAAGTGAATATATACCAAATATATACCAAAATCATAAATGAGACAATTTTTAAAATATTGCAACTTTATATGAAGAGGTATGATCTCATTCCCTCTCTCAATTTCCTTATAATAAATACTTCCCTGAGAGTATCTTTGCATAGCACTGATATTAGGTTCATAGAAAAGAAAAATAAGATTAAAATGTCTAGTTTTATCCACAAAATTTTTGTTTAAGAAATTCAGATATCCAACCTTTTCTCACAACTCTTCAGAAAGAAGACACCATCAGCTAAAACACTCAATGCAATATTGTAAAAGACACAGTTTCTTTGGTTTTGTTCTTATTTTTGCATTGTTTGTTCCCATAAACCTCACTGTACACAATACACACACTTTTACTATTTCAGATAACCTAATGTTGTCTAATTTACCCCATTTTTATTCTTGGCTACAGTAAACCAATTGTGTGTGTGTGTGTATAATTTAATTTCAGATTACAACATAGAACAAGGTAATCATAAGTTAATAGCTATTCTTCTCAAACTATTCCAAAAAATAGAAGTGGAAGGAAAACTTCCAAATTAATTCTATGAAGCCAGCATTGGCTTGATACCAAAACCAGATAAAAGACCCCACCAAAAAAGATAACAGGCCAAAATCCTTGATGAACACGGATACAAAAATTCTCAGTAAAATATTAGCAAATCCATCCAACAGTACATTAAAAGAATCATTGACCACAATCAAGGGGTATTTATTCCTGAGCTGCAAGGGCGGTTCAATATTTGCAAATTAATCAACATGATACGCCACATTAATAAAAGGATAGGAGCCATATGATCCTTTAAATAGATCCTTCTAACTTGATTTTTTAAATTGCAACTTGTCAATATTGCAGACCAAATGTACTGTGAATTGTGTTTTGTTTCTAGCAAATTCTTTTAAAAGTTAAATTGTTCTAACTGAAAAATTTGAGAACTTAAAGTACCGTTTTGGAGGGAGAGGTTTAACAACGGAGGAGTACACATTTATGATATGTGGATATACATTTACGTTCTATTGTCTCATGCTACCAATGAAATTTTATTTGTGAGGAATAAAGTGGTAAGCTAAGAAGAAAGAAATATTAAAAAAAACTTTATAGGATGCTGCAACAAAGCAAATACTATCTTGAAAGCACCCAAAAGAAAGAAGTCCATAAATCCTCTGAAACACCCTAGAAGGTGAAAAAGATAAAAGAAAATGAGGATAGAGAAAGACAAATACCATAGGATTTCACTCATAGGTGGAATTTAAGAAACAAAACAAATGAGCAAAGGGAAAAAAAAAAGAGAGAGAGAAAGGCAAACCAAGAAACAGACTCTTCACTACAGAGAACAAGCTGCTGGTTACCAGAGGGGAGGTGGGTGGGGGATGTGTGAAATAGGAGATGGGGATTAAGGAGTGCACCTGTGATGAGCACCAGGTGATGTATGGAAGTATTGAATCACTATATTGAATACCTGAAACAAATATTACACTGTATGTTAACTAACTGGAATTTAAATAAAAACTTAAAGAGCATAGCAAATTGAGAGAAGACAGCATATAAAAACTTTGCAAAAGTAGCATATATGGTGATCATAAGAAACCTGTTTTTTAGTTTTAAAAAATTTTAATTTGTTGAATAGATAAGACATTTTACATGATTCAAAAGTAAATATTATATAGAAAGGCATATACAATAAATTCTTATCTTAAATACTACCATTTCCCTTTGTTTGCACCCAACCACGTACATGTGACCGTTTCTCAATAACTTAAAAATATTTTTTTTGCAAATTTTGTGTACCATTTAATTCATCTTTTTCAAGTGTGTAATTCAAGTTTTTAGTAAATTTGCCAAGATGTGCAACCATGACTATAGTCAGTTTGAGAATATTTCATTGTCCCAATAAAATTCCTCAGGCACGTTCCTGTTAATTTCCATTCTCCTGACTTCGTGACCACCTCAAGCTACCCTAATCTACTTTCATCTCTATACCTTTGCCTTTTCTGAATATTTTATATAAATTGAATCATACAATATGCAGTCTCTTATGCATGGCTTTTCTAAACACGTTTATGAGGCTTACTCATGTTGTGGTATACACCTGTAGTCCCTTCCTTTTACGGAATAGTATTCCATGATATGCATAATATCCCACTATGTCTATGCATTCACCAGGTGATAGACACTCAGATTTTGACCAGTTTTGGATCATTTTGAATAATACTGCTATGAACATCCACATACAAGTTTTTATGTGCATATATGTTTTTATTTCTCTTGGGTAGTTACTTAAGAGGGGGAAAAGCTCTGTCATATGGTGAATTTATGTTTAACATTTGGAGGGACTGCCAAAATGTTTTGTAAAGTGAATGCAGCATCTTATAGTACCACCTACAATGTATGAGAATTTCCATTTCTCCTTATTCTTACCAACATTTGTTATGTTACTTATCCTTTAAATTATTATTATATTCATTCTAGTAGGTATGGAATTTTATCTCATTGTGACTTTAATTTACATTTCCCTAATGATTAATGATATGAAAAACTCTTCATGGGATTAATGTCCATTTGCATATCTTCTCTGGTGGAAAGATATTAGAATCTTTTGCTTAATTGTTAATTGGGTTGTTTCTTATTATTGAAGTATACATTTTCTTTGTATACTTTGGATATAAGTGTTTCATGGACTTTTCTTTTGCATATATTTTCTTCCAATCTGTTGTCTTTTCATTTCCTTAATGGTGTTTTTGAAAGTCCAATAGTTCTGAATTTTGATGAGGTTATATTTATCATTTTTTTCTTTTCTAAACATTGCTTTTTGTGTCATATCTAAGAAATATTTGCCCGACCCAAGGTCTCACAGATTTTCTCCTATATTTTTCTTGAAAAATTTGTATTGTTTGAACTCTACACAAGGTGACCATTTTATTTTATAAGTTTCTTTTTAACCCTTCTATGGAAATGAGTGTATGCACATGCACACACTTTCATACACATGAACACACATGGGGTCTGTAAACTTGTATAAATATATTTTTTGCTAGTTTCTCATTGAAGTTTACTATCAACTTATGTTATAAACGAAGTTAACAAACTACAGTAGTATTAGCAGTTCCTGTGAATTTATTACCAGTAGAGGTCAGAGATATATTTTTATCACATTATAGTTGTTGAATACAACTCATAACATTATTTTTACATTTTAATGCTCAAAATTAAAACTTACTGTTAAATCTTAGTCAATATGCTAGTAAAGAAAAACTAATATTTTAATATTTTTAAAAATATTTTTAAATTACATTTTAACAGATTTTGTTTCCTTTGTAATCTTATGTATTTTACATTATGAATAAATTTATATTTTTTCTAAAATGGAGTCAATGGCTTTAGCCAATTGTAAAAAGGGCCTATAGCAAGCACAGAAGTTTAAATCTTATTTTTTTAAAGATTTTATTTTTTTGAGAGAGAGAGAGAGATAAAGAGAACATGAGTCAGGGGAGGGGCAAAGGGAGAGGGAGAGAAAGCAGACTCTCTCCTGAGTGGGGAGCTGACTGGAGGCTCAATCCCAGAACCCTGAGATCATGACCTGAGCGGAAGTCATATGCTAACTGACTGAGCCATCCAGGCACCCCTAAGATCTTCTATAAAGATATCTTTTAAAGATATTTTCTGCTATTTTGTTGAAATGTTTCATTTTCCTGCATGATCAATAACAATAATATATAGAAGAGAGTGAAGGATTTTAGCAGAAAAATAGAAATTTTTTAGTCAAGACTGTTGCTAGCTTTTATTGGTGTAGTAAAGTTCAACTTCTTTCATTTGAATACTCTTTTTGAAGGTAGGAGGGAGTTGGTGTGTGTTCTGATTTTATGAGGTTTGTTTCTGCAGAATATTTAATGTCTTCTATTTCTTTCATTTGCTTATCTTAAAAGTCTGAACAGGCACCTCCTGCTTTTCTCTCCCTAAGGGAAACATTCCTGAGGTTGCTACCTCTGACCCTATACATTTCCAACCCCCTTTTTATTCCTTAGCAGCCAGTGCTTTGATCTACCAGGTACCAGGCCTTTGGGGAGATTGTTTGTTAACTATTCCTAGGCTCCATCCCCATCTGTACTTTAAGTGGTACAATTTCTGTTGATTCTCTGTGATGGTTTGGGCTTTACTCGATTTGTATAATTTTTTGTTGTTGTTTTATTTTTTGTGTTATCTTCTACTGAATTTACATGGTAGGTTATGGGTTATTTTATTTGTTGTCAGAGTTGATCAGTATGGACATTTCCTCCCTCCCTTCCTCCTCCCCTTCTCCTCCCTCCTGCTCCCCTTTTCTTTCTCCCTGCCCTCCTCCCCCCATCTCTCCCCTTTCTTTCTTTGAAGACATATGGAAAAGATTTGGATTTAGATAGTTGTCATCTTTGGGATACCACAACAATTTAAGAATGTATCCTTGATTACATTCTTACTTCTGATCACAGTGCCTGACATACAGAAGTTGTTTAAAAATGTTAACCAGATATATTCATCTAAAGAATTCTGTAACTATAATCCCAATCAATAAAATAAAAACTATAATCCTAATCATTTTACTTAAAATGGAAGCCTCCCCAAAAACTGAAGCCCATTTTTTGCTATGACATTTTAGTGCTTTTAGAACATTGCTCAATTGTATTATACAATGTTACATTTAACATTGTATTACATAATGTTATGTTCAAGGCTTCTTCACAAACCCTCCACTGCACTTAAAATGGTTGATCCATATTCCTCTGAATGTGGTATACTTATTTTAACTCCTAATTTCTTCTCAAAACTTTCCTTCTTCCAGAAAAACTAATCTTTCTCCAGTATCGTTATTTAAAAGTTCTACCATTTGTTAGGTTTTAGGTTAGGGTTCAGTTCTCGTTGAAAATTTCACCAACCTTCACATCTTCCTTTTCATAACTTGAGCAAAACTTAATGCTAAAGTCTTCTATTTGGAAATTAGTGTTCAACGGTAATAGTTTATGATTCTCCCAGGCCCTCCACTGCCAAATCAAACCATCCCTGGGCATATTGTGACATCTTTCAACTCAGTGAGGAAGACCTAGGACTAAATTATGGCCTTTATAACGTACTTCATTTAAACCTCCTTAAGTCATACACACGAGTCTTGTGTTTTATCATCTAAAAAATACATCATTTTCAAAGACAGTGTAGCCCAAAAGATACGTATTAGTGGCAAATGGAGTATCCCTCTATTTTGTGTTTCAACAGTTTCAAGTTAATAAAGACAATATTTTCTTTACATATCTCCTGCTTGGGTTCTGAATCTTTTGCCCATTAACTTCAACCATCATTGAAAATTTTTCAGCTATTATCATTTTAAATATTGTTTCATCTATTCTATCCTCTCCTTCTGGATTTCAATTTCATTTATGTATCTCTCACATTGAAAATAAGTGGAAAATATGGACAATATAAGTGCATCTGCCAATTGCGAACATGGACGTTGAGAGGCTAAGAAGCTGAACAAAGATTTCTACACATTCCTCAGCCTTAGGGCACAATTAGAGCTGAGGCCACCTCAAGTGGGAAGAGCTCTGGTCAATAACCAGGCTCTCCAATGGAATACTCAGAAAACTTCCACCCTGGGAGAAAAATTATACAGAAATTTTACCAGACCTCACAATGACTGCTAACCAGTTTTGAATCACTGAAGTCCATGATTCATTTAAGTAGTTATGGAATTGATAGATATACTTGCATAACTGCCTTCCAGAAGCAAACTAAATCCCCTCTAAAGAAAGATACATCTCCCAGAGTTTCAAACTCTCTCCCTAAATTTTATATAAAACCAGACAAGATAACTTGATGTATGAATGAGAAGTTGTGCCTGAATAAAAACTTACAAGAAGGTAATATAAATAGCCCAGCAGGGGATATAAAAACTTGATCAGAGGTGGATTTATAAAACTTTGGTTTTATAATTTGTCAATAAAAGATAACAGCTGAAAAATTCTCAAAGATAATTAAAGTTCATGGGAAAAAGATTTAGAAAAACAGCAGGATAAATGCAAAATACACTTAAGTACATCTCACTAAAAGCACTATTAAGAAAAAAGGAGGTGGAGGAGAGATCTAGTTCAGCTCAAAACTATATATCCTGTGGCTGAGCAGGAGCACCTTCATTATTGTGTCTTCTTACTAATGATCTTTTTAAAAATTTCTATCATCTATCTATCATCTATCATCTATCTATCTATCCATCCATCCATCTGTCATCATCATCTATCAATCAATCATCTGTTGACTTACTTACTTATTTAAGTTTCTGGGCTTTACATGAGAGTCTTATATCCAAGTTTTACTCTCATGTGAATGGGCCCAGGCCTTGCTTCTTGTTACCATGTAAGCAATAAAACCTGAGCACCTTAAAACTTAATATAAACCAAAAGTTGATGATGATGATGATAAAATAGGCTAATTTTTACTGAATGTTAGTCACTATGTGTCAGATACTTTTCTACATGGTTCAGGGTTCATTCCATTTCATATACACACACATAACACCAAAATCTTAAAAATAAAATTCTATGAATTTCTTCATTAAAGAAGGAAATTAAAAATTAAAGAGTTAAGTAAATTCTGTGTGCATATACTAATGGCATGAGTTGCAGCCAGTGTTTGAAAGCAATATTTCATAGCCCACATTTTTAACCAAAATGCTATATCACCTACTTAATTTAAATATGGCCTTGAAAACTCAATTTGATATTATGCAAAAGACATCCAGGAGATAGCAAAGAACAGAATTTGATATGTGGTACATCCATGGGTAATCTTATGATGTATCAACTGATTATCAGTGTGAAAATTATCTTATTCCCATATATGCTATGCAGATGATACCACATTACTTATTAACCCTTTCACTTCATTCCTCTGCCTATAGTTCATTTCCTTCTGTCAGGCAATTGAATATTTTCAACAAAACAAAATAATAGATCTTCAGGGATTACATGTTAATAAAAAAATTGATATAATAAAACACTGAACTTGAACATAATAAACATACATTTCCTAAAGGCAATCCATTTTTGTTATTGTAAATCAATCTTAAGTTTTACCTTTATAAACCATGAAAACAATAAATAAATAACTGGCTTTATGAAAGAAATCAAGTAAAATAAAAAATTGTTACAGGTGAGGAACTGATATTTCATCATGCGGAACAGTGCTTTAATTGTTCTCTTAATGTACTTGGTTCTGCCTGTGTTTTAGAGGACATATGGTGCATTTCCCTGGGAATGAGAACTGTTCTAGGATTTTTATTATTTTTTGATAGAATTTAGAATTTTAATGTGAGCTTTCCTCAATTTAATCCATTGTACAATTGACATTCTATTTCCTTCTGACTTTTTAAACCAAAGGAATTATCATCTAAGATGTTGGCATTCAGAGTCATCAAAGGTTAACGTCATCTTGCAAAGTCACAAAGCAGTCATTTTGTAAATTTCATCCTTCCAAAGATTTCTGACTAAACCTGAAGATGAAAATGCTTTCTTCAATGTTATCAGCAGAGTAGATTGTCCTCCTGCCAATATTTGTCATCTAAAATATTATTTCATCAACACTGAAAGTCAATTTCTCTAAAGCCCTATGACCAAGCAAAATTACCAGGTGCTTTCACTCTGATTCTATGAGTGAAATGAAGTAAATTCCAAGCAGTCATTTTGAGTGCTTTAAATTCATATTTTGTTCTGGAATTTGTGGATAAATTGGCCATTAATTCATAGAAAACAAAATAATTTTCTTTGAAAATGTAAATTTCTACATGCTCTAAGATTGTAAGAGGTTAGTCCTATTTAAAACGCATGAGAGGGGGGCAGAGCAAGATGGAGGAGGAGTAGGAGACCTGGATTTCATCTGGTCCCAGGAATTCAGCTGGATAGGAATCAAACCATTCTGAACACCTACGAACTCAACAGGAGATCGAAGAAAAGATTAGCAGCAGCTCTACGAACAGAAAAGCTTCCACTTTCTGGAAGGTAGGAGGTGCGGAGAAGTGAATCTGAGGCAATATTCAGGAGGATAGATGGCGGGGGAGGGGACCTCCATCGGCCACTTCTGGCAAGTGATAGAGCCCAGGAGCACAAAATCGGAACTTTTAGAAGTCGGTTCCGCTGAGGGACGTCGCTCCAGTGGCTAAGCGGGGGGTGGAACCCTCACGGGACAGTGTGGTCTTAGGACCCTCAGGGTCACAGAAAGACCGGGGTGCCTGAGTGTGGTAGAGCTCCCAGGTATCAGAGCAAGGAAGCCGGCTGCAGAGACGGAGCCGAGGCGCAGGCTCTCAGCTCAGTGTTGCCCTAAACCATGATCCATGGCACAGTTGGGCCACTGCTCTTCCAGCAGGGACCCAACGAGTGGCAGATCCGGGGAGACTCCCCTTCCTCCCTTGGGAGGAGCGGTGCAGGAGCCCACCGCAGGGATCTGCTGGGTTTGGAAACTCCACATGGGGTCGCGTGCGGGAGATAGAAACGTTCAGTCACAGGCTGCCTCCAAAGCCTAACAGAAAGCTTGCAGGGAAGGAAAGCTCCCGAGAGCAAACCTGAGCAGACTACTTAGCCCAGACGGGCAAGGGCGGGGCAATTCCGCCTCTGGCAAAGACATTTGGGAACCATGACAACAGGCCCCTCCCCCAGAAAATCAGCGAGAAGAGCCAGCCAAGACCAAGTTTACCGATCAGTGAGAATGGCAGAACTCCAGCGCTAGGGGAATAATGCACATAGAATCCATGGCTTTTTTACCATGATTCTTTAGGCTTTCAAAGTTAATTTTTTTTAACTTTTTTTTTTGAATTTTTCTTTTTCCCTTTTTCAACAAATATCTTATCAATCCTTTTTTTTAAAAATAATTTTTATTTTTCATTTTTAGAGTCATGTTCTATCCCTTCATAGTAGGTACCCTTATTTTTGGTGTATATACATAAGTTGTTCTCTCTTTAAAATTTTGAGATACAGTTTCTTCTAACAGATCAAAATATACCCTAAATCTCTAGCGGATGGCTTTGTTCTAGTCTCTTGCCTGATCACATTCTCTCCCTTTTTTTTTTTTAAATCCTCTTCTTTCTTTTTCAACCAACTTATCAATTCCTTTTATAAAATCTTCTATAATTTTCATCATTACAGCCATATTCCATCCCTTCATTGTATTAACCCTTATTTTTATACATATATAAGTTTTTCTTTAAAATTTTGGGAGGCACTTTCTTCTAACAGACCAAAATACGCCCAAAATCTAGTGTGTGGCACTGATCTATGCACCAGCCTGATCATATTTGATCACATTCTGGTTTGTTTTGTTTTGTTTTTGTTTGTTTTTATCTTTTTCTTTTTCTTTTTTTTTTTTTCCTTTTTTCGTTCTTTCCCTTTCTTTCCCCCCGGTTTCAGGTCTTTTCTGATTTGTTTAGTGTATATTTTCTGGGGACCTTGTTACCCTGTTAACATTTAGTTCTCTCATTCATCTATTCTCCTATGGACAAAATGACAAGATGGAAAAAATCACCTCAACAAAAAGAACAAGAGGCAGTACCAACTGCCAGGGACCTAATCAATACGGACATTAGTAAGATGTCAGAACTAGAGTTTAGAATCATGATTTTAAAGATACTAGCTGGGCTTGAAAAAAGTATGGAAGTTATTAGAGAAACCCTTTCTGGAGAAATAAAAGAACTAAAATCTAACCAAGTCAAAATCAAAAGGCTATTAATGAGGTACAATCAAAATTGGAAGCTCTAACTGCTAGGATAAATGAGGCAGAAGAGAGAATTAGTAATACAGAAAACCAAATGATGGAAAATAAAGAAGCTGAGAAAAAGAGAGATAAAAAATTACTGGATCACAAGGGCAGAATTCAAGAGGTAAATGATACCATAAGACGAAACAACATTAGAATAATTGGGATCCCAGAAGAAGAAGAAAGAGAGAGAGGGGCAGAAGGTATATTGGAGCAAATTATAGCATAGAACTTCCCTAATTTGGGGAAGGAAACAGGCATCAAAATCCAGGAGGCACAGAGAACCCCCCTCAAAATCAATTAAAATAGGTCAACACCCCAACATCTAATAGTAAAACTTACGAGTCTCAGAGACAAAGAAAAAATCTTGAAAGCAGCTCGGGAGAAGAGATATGTAACCTACAATGGTAGAAACATTAGATTGGCAACAGACCTATCCACAGAGACCTGGCAGGCCAGAAAGGACTGGCAGGATATATTCAAAGCACTAAAGGAGAAATATATGCAGCCAAGAATACTACATCCAGCTAGGCTGTCATTGCAAATAGAAGGAGAGATAAAAAGCTTCCAGGACCAACAAAAACAAAAGGAGGTTGCAAACACAAAACCAGCCCTACAAGAAATATTGAAAGGGGTCCTCTAAGCAAAGAGAGAGCCGAAAAGCAACATAGTCCAGAAAGGAACAGAGACAATATACAGTAACAGTCACCTTACAGGCAATACAATGGCACTAAATTCCTATCTTTCAATAGTTACCCTGAATGTAAATGGGCTAAGTGCCCCAATCAAAAGACACAGGCTATCAGATTGGATAAAAAAAATAAGACCCATTGATACACTGTCTGCAAGAGACTCATTTTAGACCCAAAGACACCCCCAGATTGAAAGTGAGGGGGTGGAAAACCATTTACCATGCTAATGGACACCAAAAGAGCTGGGGTGGCAATCCTTATATCAGACAAGTTAGATTTTAAACCAAAGACTATAATAAGAGATGAGGAAGGACACTATATCCTACTTAAAGGGTCTATCCAACAAGAAGATCTAACAATTGTAAATATCTATGCCCCTAATATGGGAGCAGCCAATTATATAAGCCAATTAATAACAAAAGCAAAGAAACACATCGACAACAATACAATAATAGTGGGGGACTTTAACACCCCCCTCACTGAAATGGAGAGATCATCAGCAAAAGATCAACAAGGAAATAAGACTTTAAATGACACACTGGACCAAATGGACTTCACAGATATATTCAGAACATTCCATCCTAAAGCAACAGAACACACATTCTTCTCTAGTGCCCATGGAACATTCTCCAGAATCGATCACATCCTAGGTCACAAATCAGGTCTCAACCAGTACCAAAAGACTGGGATCATTCCCTGCATATTTTCAGACCACAATGCTTTGAAACTAGAACTCAATCACAAGAGGAAAGTCAGAAAGAACTCAAACACATGGAGGCTAAAGAGCATCCTACTAAAGAATGAATGTTGCCATAAAAAAATTCATGGCAACAAATGAAAATGAAAACACAACTGTTCAAAATCTTGGGATACAGCAAAGGCAGTCCTAAGAGGAAAGTATATAGCAATACAAGCCTTTCTCAAGAAACAAGAAAGGTCTCAAATACACAACCTAACCCTCCACCTAAAGGAGCTGGAGAGAGAACAGCAAATAAAGCCTAAACCCAGCAGGAGAAGAGAAATAATAAAGATCAGAGTAGACATCAATGAAATAGAAACCAAAAGAACAGTAGAAGAGATCAACAAAACTAGGAGCTGGTTCTTTGAAAGAATTAACAAGATAGATAAACCCCTGGCCAGACTTATCAAAAGAAAAGAGAAATGACCCAAATAAATAAAATCATGAATGAAAGAGGAGAGATCACAACCAATGCAAAGGAATACAAAAATTACAAGAACCTATTATGAGGAACTCTATGCCAGCAAATTAGATAATCTGGAAGAAATGGATGCATTCCTAGAGATGGACAAACTACCAAAACTGAACCAGGAAGAAATAGAAAACCTGAACAGACCTATAACCACTAAGGAAATTGAAGCAGTCATCAAAAATCTCCCAAAAAAGAAAAGCCCAGGGCCAGATGGCTTCCCAGGGGAATTCTACCAAACATTCCAAGAAGAATTAATACCTATTCTTCTGAAACTGTCCCAAAAAATAGAAATGGAAGGAAAACTTCCAAACTCATTTTATGAGGCCACCATTACCTCGATCCCCAAACCAGACAAAGACCCCATCAAAAAGGAGAATTATAGACCAATGTCCTTGATGACCATGGATGCAAAAATTCTCACCAAAATACTAGCCAATAGGATTCAATAGTACATTAAAAGGATTATTCACCACAACCAAGTAGGATTTATCCCCTGGGATGCAAGGTTGGTTCAACATCCGCAAATCAATCAATGTGATACAATACATTAATATAAGAAAGAACTAGAACCACATGATCCTCTCAATAGATGCAGAAAAAGCATTTGACAAAGTACAGCATCCTCTCTTGATCAAAACTCTTCAGAGTATAGGCATAGAGGGTACATACCTCAATATCAAAAAAGCCATCTATGAAAAACCCACAGTGAATATCATTCTCAATAGGGAAAACCTGAGAGCTTTCCCCCTAAGGTCAGGAACACGGCAGAGATGTCCACTATCACCACTGCTATTCAACATAGTATTAGAAGTCCTAGCCACAGCAATCAGACAACAAAAAGAAAAGGCATCCGGATCGGCAAAGAAGAAGTCAAACTCTCACTCTTTGCAGATGATATGATATTTTATGTGGAAAACCCAAAAGACTTCATCCTAAAACTGCTAGAACTCATACAGGAATTCAGTAAAGTGGAAGGATATAAAATCAATGCACAGAAATCAGTGGCATTCCTATACACCAACAAGACAGCAGAAAGAGAAATTAAGAGTCAATCCCATTCACAATTGCACCCCAAACCATAAGATACCTAGGAATAAATCTAACCAAAGAGGCAAAGAAACTGGACTCAGAAAACTATAAAATACTCATGAAAGAAATTGAGGAAGACACAAAGAAATGGAAAAACATTCCATGCTCATGGATTGGAAGAACAAATATTGTGAAGATGTCAATGCTACCTAAAGCAATCTACACATTCAATGCAATCCCTATCAAAATGCCATCCACTTTTTTCAAAGAAATGGAACAAATAATCCTAAAATTTGTATGGAACCAGAAAAGACCCCGAATAGCCAGAGGAATGTTGAAAAAGAAAAGCAAAGCTGGCGGCATCACAATTCCGGACTTCAAGTTCTATTACCAAGCTGTCATCATCAAGACAGTATGGTACTGGCACAAAAACAGACACATAAATCAATGGAACAGAATAGAAAGCCCAGAAATGGACCCTCAACTCTACGGTCAACTAACCTTCAACAAAGCAGGAAGGAATGTCCAGTGGAAAAAAGACAGTCTCTTCAACAAATGGTGTTGGGAAAACGACAGCCACATGCAGAAGAATTGGCGCGAGCCAAGCTACTCATGCTGTTTGACAAAGTCCAAGTATGGGGGACGATCCTGAAAACAGGAGACTCCACAGCTGGCTCCTGCTATTCTCTTTCATTTTGTTTATGGCAATCTTTATAATTGTGGGAATATTTCTGGGGTTTCATGATAAAGTGACTACTCATCTTAGTTACGCCTATCTAAGCAATCATAATGAAAGTAATTCCACGAGGCCCCCCAGGCGCCTCAGAAGTGGCAAGATTCTAAGAAAGGAACAGCTCAGGCTGTTCCACAGTTCACTATATTTCCTGCGCTATAGAACAAAATAGCAAGATGGTCACGCTCTGTCTAGCACCTCTCTCTTTGCGTATTGTTTTCTAGTTTTAGCGAAAGTCAATAAGCGGAAATTAATAAAGGTCATGTTAATCATTACAAAGGAAAAATAAAAGAAGGCTATGTCTGTAATCAAAAAAATGATCTAAGATTATCTCAATCAATTGTGAAAAACATAATCACATGTTACGAAAGTATGGAAAAACAAAAAAATCCTAACATATAAATAAAGTTCCTCCAAGGCTGTCAGGAGGAGATGCTTGCAACCTGACCCTGTGTCTGTGTCTCCTCATTTGCCGACGCTGTCCTTTCCTACGAGAGACCCACCCCAGCTGGAGCTGGACTCCGGCAAAGAATGAAACTGGACCATTTCCTTACACCACACACAAAAATAGACTCAAAATGGTTGAAAGACCTAAATGTGAGAGAGGAGTCCATCAAAATCCTAGAGGAGAAAACAGGCAGCAATGTCTTCGATGTCAGCTGCACGAACTTCTTCCTAGAAACATCACCAAAGGCAAGGGAAGCAAGCTCAAAAATGAACTATTGGGACCTCATCAAGATAAAAAGTTTTTGCACCGCAAAAGAAACAGTCAACAACACCAAAAGACAACTGACAGAATGGGAGAAGATATTTGCAAATGACATATCAGATAAAGGGCTAGTATCCAAAATCTATAAAGAACTTCTTAAAATCAACACCCACAGAACAGATGATCCAATCAAGAAATGGGCTGAAGACATGAACAGACATTTTTCCAAAGAAGACATCCAAATGGCCAACAGACACATGAAAAAGTGCTCAACATCACTTGGCATCAGGGAAATCCAAAGCAAAACCTCAATGAAATATCACCTCACACCAGTCAGAATGGCTAAAATTAACAAGTCAGGAAACGACAGATGTTGGCGGGGATGCGGAGAAAGGGGAACCCTCCTACACTGTTGGTGGGAATGCAAGCTGGTGCAGCCACTCTGGAAAACAGTATGGAGGTTCTTCAAAAAGTTGAAAATAGAGCTACCATATGATCCAGTAATTGCACTATTGGGTATTTACCCCAAAGATACAAATGTAGGGACCCGAAGGGGTATGTGCACCCTGATGTTTATAGCAGCAATGTTCACAATAGCCAAACTGTGGAAAGAGCCAAGATGTTCACCAACAGACAAATGGATAAAGAAGTTGTGGTGTATATATACAATGGAATATTATGCAGCCATTAAAAGGAATGAAATCTTGCCATTTTCAATGATGTGGATAGAATTGAAGGGTGTTATGCTGAGTGAAATAAGTCAATCAGAGAAAGACATGTATCATATGACCTCACGGATATGAGGAATTCTTAATCTCAGGAAACAAACTGAGGGTTGCTGGAGTGGTGGGGGGTGGGAGGGATGGGGTGGCTGGGTGATAGACACTGGGGAGGGTATGTGCTATGGTGAGCGCTGTGAATTGTGCAAGACTGTTGAATCACAGATCTGTACCTCTGAAACAAATAATACAGTATATGTTAAAAAAAAAAGAAAAGAAGAAGATAGCAGGAGGGGAAGAATGAAAGGGGGGAAATCGGAGGGGGAGATGAATCATGTGAGACGATGGACTCTGAAAACCAAACTGAGGGTTCTAGAGGGGCGGGGTGTGGGGGATGGGTTAGCCTGGTGATGGGTATTAAAGAGGGCACGTTCTGCATGGAGCACTGGGTGTTATATGCAAACAATGAATCACAGAACACTACATCAAAAACTAATGATGAAATGTATGGTGATTAACATAATAATAAAAATAAATAAAAATAAGAAAATAAAAAAAATAAAATGCATGAGTAATTTCCAACACATGATTATTATTTCTTACAAGATCTTCCTGGAAGTTAATATAATCTTGCTAAATCTGTGCACAGAGGAATGCCTATAGACTTGGAGTCAGGAGACATACTTTCAAATCACTGCTCATTACAATCTAATTTCATTCTATTCAGCAATATAATTAATCCACCTAAGCATCAAATCTTTTATCATAAAATGAGGATAATAATATAAAACTTATCCAACAGAGTTGTGGTATAAATGAGGTAATGCATATGAATATGCTTTTTTGTATATGAAAATAAATCTATACAAAAGCTAACCACAAATAATAGTTTCTTCTGAATGATGGCATTCAATATCCTATGACCCATGTGTCCTGGGACATCATCCCAAATAACTCAGTAGCAGAAGCCAGGTTTGGATTATGTTCTCTTGATGTAAATTTTCAGTGCTTTTCAAAGCTTGAACGATTTTTCCTTTCCAGGTTTCAAGAAGAACTTTTGTGTGTAAACTCAACTCAGCTTCCCTGAGATAAAAATGCCTTGGCTATTTCCTTGAATTAACAGAGGAAATGACATGAGGGGGGAAAAATGCATGATGGAAAAATTCAAATGATTATCTCAGTTGTTTATCTTGCAAATTATCTTTACATATTTATGAAAAGCATGTATCATAATTACACTTTCTATTATAATGAATTGTTACAGCAACCATTTTAAACATATTGCCTTTCTTTCACTAAATATCCATGATTTTTGCAATCAATCATACATTTTCCCCTACTTTAATAACATCCAACCTATTATTTATGCAATTCTCAGGAACCAAATGCACCTTTGAATCTATGCTATAAATGTGGAAGCAAAGGATATAAGCCATCACCAAGGATAAAGCAGATGATGAGTTTAGAGCTTCCTCAATAAATTAAAGCTTCCTTTAAATAAATTACAGTTCTGGTATTAATAGTTACCTCCTTTAGTCATCATCCCTACAAACTTACTATACTTAGTTGGCCCTTCTCCTGGGGTTACACCGGACAAATAAATCCTACTCCCACTAGTGATATTCACAGGAATAATACATTAACCACACACACACAGTATATAAAACACATGTGTGTGTGTGTGTGTGTGTGTGTGTGTGAAAGCCAAGAGAATAATGCTGAGCTAAACACCCTTACAGCCAAAAGCAAGCACTTATTTGTAATGCTTGACTTAGTGACTAGAGATAATATTTCAACCAATAACCTAAGGATAATATCTGATGCCTCTTAGAAAAGACCAGAAAAAACATACTTAAAGAAGTATGGGTCCCTTAAAAGAGCCAGCTGGATGTGGCTAGTGAGTAGTCAAAAGCAGCATATCAAGGTGAGGCTGAAGAGGGGAGAAGGAGGGCAGATATAGCCCACTACATATATTCAAATCTGAGAAAGGAGTTGTTTTGGACAAGGGAAAAATGGAGCTGTAGTGCTGGAAGACAAAGTCTCTATTCAGACAACACTGACAGATGTCTGGAGCAATGTGGAGATGCTGTGAGGAGGGAAGGTTCTCATCATTTTTTTCTGGGCTGCTAGAACTTTTTGTTCTCAGAGCATCATTTTTGAATATTGTAGGGTGGCTTGTTTCCTCCTTCCTGGAGACTGTTCCTACTTCAGGGTTGTCTCTTTTATCATGGGAATATAACATAGCATGTGTATTTTACATCTGGTTGTAGTTCATGCTCATATCCTTATCTAACAGGTACCTCCTTCCGTTCTTAGTTTTCCTCCTTGCAAAGTAGCTTTACATGTTTTTGGAGCTTGTGGTGGGACTATGAACTCACTGGTGATACAGCTGTTATCCTAACGATAGTCCTACCAGAGACACATCTCTGAAACGGGGCTCAAGATCAGCTTGTTGCTTTAACCTTCTGCCTGCCCTCAAGTGGTGCCGGCATCATAAACACATCATGAATCTTCAAGAAAGAGAAACATGCCTCTGAAACACTTTGCTTTACTAAAAACATGCCTCTGAAACACTTTGCTTTGTCTTAACAAAGGGAATACGTACTAGGGAAGCCACAGAACCTCTTTACTTCTGTAAACCAAACTTTGATGCTAAGAAAAATACCCAACAACATTAAAACAGACTTTTCTAGTGCGAACAGCTTTGCCACTGCCAGTCAAGCACTGATGAAACTCAGAAAAGTTGCCAGAAGACATACAACTGCTACCTCCAAAGAACCCAAAGCCTTTGCCTTCAACCTTTGGAGAAGATCATTGCTATGACCCCAAAATAGTCATTTCTAAATTTAATTTCCATTTGACAATCTCATATTTGGAAGCTTAATTATGTGCCTTATACTCTAGTTTCAAGATAGTCAGAGTATATGAAATACCTGGCTTCCTGTGGCTATGCAAGACTCTTAATGCTAAGATTTTTGGGGGAGGGTTCCTTTTTTTTAATTCAATTAATTAACATATAGTGTATTATTGGTTTCTGAAATAGAGTTCATTGATTCATCAGTTGCATAGAACACCGAGGGCTCATTCCATCACGTGCCCTCCTTCATGCCCATCACCCAATTACCCCATCCCCCCACCCACCTCCCCTCTAGCAACCCTCAGTTTCTTTCCTATGCTTAAGAGTCTTAATGCTAAGATTTTTAAAATGTGTCTATCATGCATACCTATCTTCCATTTCCTTTTGCAGCCTTCTCCAATATTTTCATTCATTAGATCATTCCTCTATTTGAAATTTATTTTTACATATACAATGAGGTATGGATCAAATGTTATACTTTTCCCAAGAGATATCCAGTCTGCTACATGTGCAAGCACAATAAAGTCTATTTTTATGCTAGTAATTTGAGATTTATCTTTATGCTAAATTTCTGTTTATACTTGGCTCAATTTCTTGACCTCTAATCCTATGCACTGGTCTTTCTAGTTATGTACTCAGTACCACACTTAAATATAGAGGCTTTATAGTATGTTTTAGCATTTGGTAATTTTCCAATTCGTATATATCATTTTTTATATGAATTTTAGAATGTAAATGTCTAGCTCCATAAAATAGCTGTCAGATATAGTTGGTTACATTAAACATATAAATTACTTATGGAAAACTAACTTAACTCAATAGAGGGGGAAAAAAAGGCAGAAAAAGAAGTCAGACACAAAAATATATAAGTATACGAGCCCATTTATGTGAATATTTATGAAAACAAAATGTACAATGGCAGAATTCAGAACAGCTGTTGGCTGGGGTCAAGAGTGGAGGTGATTTCAAATGAGCTTAAGGAAATTTTCTATTGTGAAGTAAATGTTCTATCTTTTAATTGTGTCTAAAGCTCTTGAAGTATACATTTAAAATGGAAATATTTAAAAAAACAAATATTAGGGCACCTGGGTGGCTCAGTTGGTTGAGCGAATGCCTTTGGCTCAGGTCATGATCCTGGAGTCTCAGGATCGAGTCCCGCATCGGGCTTCCTGCTCGGCAGGGAGTCTGCTTCTCCTTCTGACCATCCCCCCTCTCATGTGCTCTCTCTTTCTCATTCTCTCTCTCAAATAAATAAATAAAGTCTTTAAAAAAAAAACAAATATTATATGTAAATTATTTCTTAATTTTGATTTAATAAAAAGCAAGAAATAGGTAATATTTGAGAGGTTTCTTCATGATCATTCTTGAAGTATAAAAGTGGAAAGCACAGCTGGTGAATTCATGCTTGCAAAACTAAATAAATATCTAAAGTAGGTTATTCCCTATATTTACTATGAAGATAAAGTTTTTTAACATACTTCAGTTGAAATATGTACTTCCTTCAGCAGGCTTTACCGGTTCATACAATTGTCATTGATAGATCATTTCATTCTTATAATTTTTTAATGAAATCTTTTTAAATTTGATGAAGCTGTTTTTGTTCTTTAATCATTTTTTATCTATTCACTTTGAAGTCCATCTTTTGTCAACTTAGTTTTCAATCTATGTCAAATACATTTGTAATATTTGCAATTTGTTCTTTTTGTGAACCTCGAAAGTCCGTACACGTTTATGGCTGATAATGAAAACTAGCATGTGTATTAATCTTATTGTTTATAAAAGTTTAGTTTATTCCAAAAACATTAAATTTAAATGAATTTATGTTCTAATTAATATAAATTAAAAATTTTATAAATTTAAGTTAAATTTATAAACATAGAGGTCGGGAAACTCTGCGTGAGAATCCACTTATATTTCACCTAATACATCTTGATATTCCATTTAAGCTATAGCTTAAGAATCCACTTATATTTCACCTATAGCTTAGGTGAAATATAAGTGGATTCTCAAGCAGAGTTTCCCAACCTCTATGACTAATATCAGAACCATGAAATGTTTATGACTCCTGAGTTCCTTTATAGAAGTGAGAACAAGAACATTTCTATAAACAGGGTAAAGAATTCTTAAACATACAAAGTAAACAGAACTTAATACTTCCTCAATATATTTGGTCATGAATCATAAAAGGACATTTGACAAATGAAAATATATTCTCAGAGGCTTGACAACTCCATCTGAGTTAATTAAATTATTTTGCTTGTGTTTACATTTTTCTGTACAAATTTTGGGACACTGTTGTCTTCCCAGATGAAATATTAATGATGCATATACAGCCTGGCAAAATAAGTTTTTGTTGTTGTTACAAGCTTAGGAGCTTTAAAAAGCTTATAGCAGCAAAATATCTGGAATGCAAAATTAAATGAGATTTTGGGGACATAAAATTTATCATATAGCTGCAAACTCTGATTATGCCCTTGAAGTTCATCTTTTATTCTACAAATATTCTTTCAACTACTATCTCTAAAATATATTTAAAACACTTTGTTAAATGTGTGGGCAACTAAGATTAGTCTTTGCTTGGAAATAATTGAGATTTAATTGATGGTTTCTGTAGCATGTTCTGTCTCCACACGAATATTAAAATCCCTCAGAGCCCCATGGTAGGACAGAAGCACCTTAGAGACCACAAAGATGCTGAGTGAATGGAATTTTCCTATTCTCCTTTCTTTGCTGTACTAATTCAGCCAAAAGTGTTCTGCTTTTCTCTTTTTATGTAGGGGTGTCAACAGAAGTTTTTTTTGATAAACCTTTTCAATTTCTAATGAAAAAAATTTAAAACTCTTACCATGCTATCAATGAGACTTGATATCAGTATTAAAAAATAAAAGTTAGGTTTATTCAAACATCATATAGTTATTCATTATTTCAATAGATACTTATTGAGCTTTTAAAAATGTAAGATGTTTGTTAATATTTTATATGTTCACTTAGTCCTAAATCCCATGTAATCTCCTAATTTTAGGAAAGATATGACATTGCTTTATGTACTCCTCAACCAACATTTAAGAGGTCCAATTTAAAATGTCACATTCTACAATTTTGACATTTCTCCTTTCTCTTGCAGTGACTATATAGTTTCCCACAGTGTGAATAAAATGGACAGAAAACTCAAAGCCACATTCTTCTGCACAGCCTTGATCTTCTCTGTTTTTCTGAATTGCTTCTCCAGAGAGAAGAAATCATTTATCTTCCTTTTTATAAACTCATCACACTGCAGATAGTTGTTCACTATCATAATTTTTAATTTTTGCCCCTTAAAATTATACAGATATATTACCCTTGATACTACTTCCATTCTGATGGTATGATGCAGTTTGAATAACAAAAACTGACTCATTTTGTCACCCCAACTCCACATAATACCCACCCTGCAAGTAAAAATCTTCCTACCCTATTCTACTCTCCCCAAATCTGTACCCTCATGACTTCACAAGATTTTAGTCCTTCTAAGACTAAACCTGTACCTTATTGTACCAGTCCTCCCCCATTGCAGGGTTTGCAATTACCTGGCTGAGAGGCTTTCTTAAAATTGAATATGGCTTGCTCCTAAATTCCCATATCCTATTCTACATGCTCACCTGTGAAGAGGTACTTGCTAACATGGTCTCTGCATTTTCTGTGCCTCTTCTCTACTAAACCACGAACGTTTTTGCAGAAAAATCTGTTTGCCAAAGAAATCTAATACAGAACACAAATAAATTAAACATATAACAATAAGGCTCATTTGTCCTCTTGGCTTTCTCTATCTTCACTGAGACTCTGAAACAGAGATAAAAGTCACTGGTTTGTTTGGTCTAATATTCTTGTGTTATAGATAAATTCAATGAATCCCAGACACATTAGAAAGACTTTCTTCAGGTCATATGGATGGTCTTCCTCTAATCCTTGTTCTTCCTTTGTGTTCCAAGGTTAAACATCTGTGGACTAATTTTTTTTTTTTTCAAAAAGAATGGAATCACTATTGTTGTTTAGCTTATAGTCAGTTCTATTAGTCTGTTTTTATCCTTTATAAGTTGCATTAAGATTTGTGGATTAATTAACTTTTATAAATGTCTGATGAATTTTATAAGGCAAACCCTTCCTCATTTGCTTCTAACATCTTTGGATTAGCTCAGTGTGAATACAAATATCCCTATTTTGAAGAATTTGTGTTTTCTAAAACAGTAAACAATTTTGGAACATATTTGAAAAGATCACATCAAGATTTATAAATAGAGGGTGCCTGGGTGGCTCAGTCGTTAAGCGTCTGCCTTCGGCTCAGGTCATGATCCCAGGGTCCTGGGATCGAGTCCCACATCAGGCCCCCTGCTGGCGGGAAGCCTGCTTCTCCCTCTCCCACTCCCCCTGCTTGTGTTCCTGCTCTCGCTATCTCTCTCTCTGTCAAATAAATAAATAAAATCTTTAAAAAAAAAGATTTATAAATAGATATGAAAAGGTTTTCCACACTGAATAGAGAAATGCTGAACCAAATAGGTTAAGTCAACTGAGGAAAGCTTAATTTTTTTTAGTAGTTGGAGTCATCTGCTATTTTACTTTTGGTCTATTTTTTATTAGATTTTAGATATAAAAAATAGTTTTTGGATTTATCATGTATTTATCTGGACTGTGGATCAAACCACATTTATAGTTTATGACTAAACTAATTAAACTATTTGAGTTGTTTTCATATAATTAGATATAAGTTCCAATTCAACTAAACACTGAGAAATTTTAAATGATTCTTTATAAATATCATGTGAACTTCTGTTAAGTAATGGCACTGAGTGCCCTCAGCTTGCTAAAAACAAGCAGATATCCGGTATCATATTGAGCCTTTGAATAACAGATGATTAATTGAGCTGGAGTTCATTTCAGACCTTTTAGTTAAGGTTTGTGGGGAGTTCTGAACTGGGAAATCACAACTAGGTAGTGCCAAGGATGCTAATGTTCATACACAAAATGTCATTGAGTGAAATATAGAGATAGCAAAAGAAGAAGAAGATCACTTACATGTTTACTTAGTTATCAGTTACATGTTCAATTGTTATCACATATCTAGGAGGCAAGGGGCACTTGGTAGAAGACTGTTTCTAATCTCCTGCTACTAACTATCCATTATGAAAACGTCCCTGAATTGCTATACTTGAAAAAATAGAAACAGAAATTATCTATTTCTTAGGTACTGATTCTTTCCAACTCTCAATAACTCCTCCACCCCTCTTCTGCAACATTTATGTTTCACCATTCAAAAGAAAGAATCTAATATGAATACCTTGTATTGATTGCAACCTCCCTTCTTCCCTATTAGTCCCATATTTTCTTCTCTCTTCTCTAAGAGCTTCTCCTCAACTTGCAAAACTTACATGAAGGCATCTATCCTGTATCATTCTTTTTTTTTAAATATTTATTTTATTTTTTAAAGATTTTATTTATTTATTTATGAGAGAGAGCGTGCACATGCACAAGCAGGTGGAGCAGCAGAGGGAGAGGGAGAAGCAGGCTCTCTGCTGAGCAAGGAGCCTGATGCAGGGATCCCAGGACCCCAGGATCATGACCTGACCCGAAGGCAGACATTTAACTGACTGAGCCACCCAGGGGCCCCTATCCTGTATCATTCTTAAATAGTGACTGTTAGACTAAATAGTGATGCATTTGTTTTAAATTTACAACTGAATTATTTATAAATTGAGGTGTATTTTAGATTACCTGTGAGGCAGGAGGGAGGGTGTAAAAATACAGATTCCTAGGCCTAATCCCATAAGATTTGTATTTAATAGGGCTGGTTAGGGTTTAGGTATCTACATTTACAAATACTTACCTGAAGACTGAAGCAGATTAACTCCAATCAGATTTTGAGAAATACTATCAGAAAGTTTCAAAGCACTTTGAAATCAATCTATTTTCAATATCTGAAGGAAAGAGTTTTCTGAGTGCTCCCTTCATCTCACATTCTATGGAGGGAGGGTAATTTCCTTAGCAACCAATGATTAATGTGTTTTAATGTCTTTACATGGACTTTTATATCCACTAAAGAAGATTGGTAAGCCATTTCATTCTGGAGACACATATTACTCAATTCTGAGACTCCTAAAAAATATGAAATAAATAGACATGGTAAATTTTGACAATGTTCAGCAATTAATTTAGATATTGGGTGGGGAGGTCTGATAATACATGTCAGCCTGTAAAAAGTATTAAGAATTACACCTCATAACATATGTCACCATCATAGAATTTCAGTTCTTCTATAGCCATAGCTATGCTTCAGTTCACTTTCAACCAATGGCCAAAATGAGAATTAGTAACTTACTGGGAGTAGGTTTTCCTAGAACAATCCTACATCTTCTGCATATACTAAGAAAATACCCCAAAAGTATAAAATATTAGTATTATGATGCATGTTTTATTATATTAATCAGACCTTGCAGAGGTTTAGTCCACTGCCTTGGAATTATCTCTAGAATACTTATAAAAATGAATCAAACATATGTAGGGCAACTTCTCTCCAAAGTACAGCAAGTGCTATCAGATCAATATAATAAAGTTGTAGACTCCTCATAAATTTAGACAATGTATCTATTAATGAAAATTCTGCATGTCTATTCAACTTCCCTAAACTGCTCTACTACAGTTTGTTCCTTTTATGTTCTATAAGAAATCAAATAATACCATAGTAATTTCTTTGATTTTCTTTGATACTGAGTTTTGAAAATAAAAGACAACTATTGAAAAGATGCATTTTTTTGCCTGTGCATTTCAGTTTTTATGTTATATCTGAATAGATATTATACATAAAAATATGCTAACCTAATTGATAATTAGGAAGTTGACATTTTAATAGTCTACATAACACTTATTTTTAACTCCTTTATTGTTTTTAGATAAATATAGAGTTGACTATTTTTGCCATAGTCATTATATGGAATGATCTCTATTCATTTTCTGCCTCTCTACATAATAGAGAAAAATACTGTGCTATTTGATAAATTTTCCAAGTGTCTTTTATATTTTGTTTTTTACTGGGTACAGATTGCAGTTGACAACTTGGCATACAGGAAAGATGAGGAATAATTTTAAACATAAGCATATTCTTGTCAGTATTCTGTCAATGCACTCTCTGCCTTGTTCATTAGCCAGTAATTATTATTCCGTTTCTGTCAGAATGCTTTCATGCACCTACCTTCCCAGATATAGTTCTTTCTCTCTGCATACATTGGGGCCCTTTCAGTGTTTTAGTATATTCATGATAGGCCAGATATTACACAATTTGATGAATGTCTGTTTATGTATAAAGGAAATGGAATATATTTTAGAAAAAAACATTAGTTTTATAAGTTTCATAAGACATGTGAAGGGAAAAATAGAAACATATTTGTGCCTACAGCTTGCAGGGCAATGAACTATAACAGTAGGAAAAAAAATGCAGTTGCTAGGAGAGCAGATGTGTACAGCTTAACTTCTTTGAAAAGACATGTGGAGTTAAATTCTAGAGAATGTTAAACTAATGAATGATTTTGAGTAAAGCCTTTCCTCTTCCTAGCTGAGCAGAAATATATTTTGTCCAGTTATACTAAGAGGGCTTGCTTCCCTAACAAAGCCATGAGCAGTACTATCTCTTTCAAATTCTCACTGAAGGGTATCTGGGGAATTCTTTGGAGGAGATGGATATGCTAATTAGACTGTAGTAATCATTTCACTATGTAGATGTATATCAAAACATCATACTGCAAGCCTTAAATATATATGATTTTTATTACAGAATAAAATGAAGTGAAACTGATAGTTTACGAGGTATTTTACTAGGCTATCAAGTTTGAAATTGTCTGCTCTTGGGTAATGCTGGTCTAGAAAGTAAATTCCTACAATCCTGAGGTTTTCTACTCATTTTAATTTTAGAACGTTGAACTAAGTTGGAATAGGAAACAAAAACTATGTTGTTGTTGTTTTTTTCTGGATTTTATCCCTACCTAGCTGTGGGACTTAGACTCAAATTCTTTAGCATCTCTATCTCATTCTCCTTTTTCCTTAGAGAAGTACATGAGAGAGATGTTTTACAAAGACATGAACATTCTGTGGTCCTTTGTCAAAGCATCCTTGATGGACAGAAGAGATGACAGAGTATTCTACAACAGAATATCTTAGCTCCTTTCTCCAGACACATAGAGCTGTGACAGAGAACATACTGACCTTGTTTGTTTTCTAATCTTTCACCTACCCCTGCATATGAATGTCTGGGATGTGTCCTTTCCCTGTAAACTTCTGAATATTTTTAAGTAATTAGTTATAAATTTGAATATTTTAAAGATAGGACTTCTGAAAATATCTCTTCTCAGAATGCTGGCACTTTAATAAAAAAATTAAATAATGGCTGAAATCATTATCATCTACTACAAGAGAAGACAGACACATGTGCACACACTCTGACATTTATTATTCTGTAATTTATTGATAGGCTTTCTGCCATTCTTGGATCTAAATCTCAGCTTTGCCTCTTTTACTGATTTTGGGAAATTATGAAAATGCTTTAAGCAATAATTTAGCTTACTAAAGGGGGGGTGGTTCAAGAGCATTCCTTACTTGGTTAATGAGAGGAAACATGAGAGAACCTACATAAAGTGGTTAGCAAAGTGCATGGCAAAGAGTAAATAGACAATGAATGTACATTTTTATTATGATTGCTATTGCATCAAAATGGAGAAAAGGCTGTTCATAAAGATATTTTGGTAAAATGGTCGAGACCATGTTCTCTGAGATTAAATCTTTCTGGATTCAAATTTCAGTTACAGTACTAATTGGCATTTTGACCCCTACACCACTATACCCCTAAATAAATTTTGTGCAACAGCTATTCCATTAAAAAAAAAAAAGTTCAAAGAACGTTTCATTTGCAGAATTGTTAATGAGGAGTAAATGTTTTGCCACATGTCAAAAACTTATGATGGTGTAAATATTGCTATTTTTCTCCTCATTTCAGTTTTTAGGGAAAGTACTACATTTGTTTGCAAAAACAATCTTGATAAAGATTAAGATTGAGCAAAAACTTCCCCCAGCTCCCAGATCCATGGTCTGGGTGTCATTGGTAAAGTAGCTTCAAAGGAGTTGCAATATAGAGGCAACAAAAACTTGAGAAGTGAGGCAATTTAAGAGGAGGAAGTAAAGAGAATGGATGTGAACGAGGAGGTAAGAACAGGAAGTTGGGTAGATTATTGCAAACTTTTTTTTTTTTAATAAAACTTGGAATATTGAGCAGCTTCCCCTAAAACCAACAAGTTCTCGGTGAGAGGATATTTCTGTTTGTTTGTTTGTTTGTTTTACTAAACTAAAAAAGAACTGCAAAATATAGTGCAGGTGAAAGGGTAAATCAGTTTCCATGGAGGGAAGTTTAACTGCAAAAATTCTCTGCTACCTGAAGATCAATGATTTCAGACAACTAATATTTGTTGTGCACTATGTGCCAGACATTATGGGAAAGGATCATAAAAACGTTATGAAGGATTCTTGAGAAAAATCATACTTGGGACTCAAATTTCCTCTGAAGCCAGCCTTTTAATTTTCCTTCCTATGGAAATGAGGTTTTCTAAAATTACAGGCATTCTTCTTATGTGTGATAGGCCGATAGCCACATGACACTTCCTAGTCATAATGTTTTTGCATGGTTATAATAAAGGAAAAAAACTAGTGTAGGTTAATCTGATATTTGGTTTGTTTACCTGATACATACCCTTTTATTATATCTATATGAATCCATAAATACATAAAGGAGAAATTTTTTCATTTGTATTCCAAAAAGAAAAAAAATAATAATTTGTAAACCATAACCATGATGTAGGATCTCATGGGTAGAATTTCTGAACAGAATGATGGAGGTTGGTTGGTATTTCAGCCCTAGGCAAATTAATCTAAAGGGCCAGTGCTCCTTTCCCTTTTTCCCCTTTATAGGTAGGAAAGATTTGTAATGTTGGCAGAAACTTGATTGATCGTAATGGCTGGGCTGAACCCCACCTCTTTGCTCATCCATTCCAAAGAACCAAGCTGACAGGGCCAGCTCTGGACAGCAGAAACTTAGAGTTTTTACAACCAACATTCAGACAGTGAAAGAACTGGGACTTCTATCTAACCATTTTTGAACTTTTCCTTCAATATGTAATATAGACTGGATGAAACTTTCTGACCAGTTTCTATCCAATGATTTCCTGAACTTTTTCATGCCAATTAGGGAATTTACATAGGGGGTCATTTTGTTTCTTGATAGTTTCTAACGTATGTATTCAGAGACCCACACAGTCTTAGCTTATTTCCAATCTAAATTGGTAAAAGGAGATTCCAGAGATAGGCAGACATACAGAGTGTATTGTCTAAAGGAAGATTTTGAGATAACATTTTTACTAATTAGAGTTAAAAAAATATTACTAGCAACTGAAGGTGTGTAAAAAGTTATCATAGTTAGGGTGAACATATATAGTATTGAAACAAAGACTCATATATGAAAAGGGGCACTGACAGATACATATATTTTATTTCCTGATACATTGGTTTGTCTCTTCTATTGGTGGTCTCAAAATATTTTCATTTAAAAATGATTTTTTTTAATTTAAAAATATTAAAATACATCCATGTATGGCGTGCCTAGGTGGCTTAGTCGGTTAATCGTCCAACTCTTGGTTTCAGCTCAGGTCATGATCTCAGGGTCCTGGGATCAAGTCCCACATCTCTCTCCATGCTCAGTGGGGCATCTGCTTGAGGATGTCTCTCTCTCTCTCCCTCTGTCCTTCCCCCCTACTCACACATTTTCTTTCTCTCCCTCAAATAAATCTTTAAAAAAATAAAATAAAAATAAATGAACTATATCAAAGCAAAAGTTGATTCTTCATATTTATTATTTGAACCTAACATAATAAGCAAGGTATTTTTTTGCTTCAGAGATATGTAATCAGATTCTTAACCATATAACATACCCTCACTGGTATTTTATTAATGAATGTAGCTTTAAAAAGTATCATCTTGAATTGATAATATTTTATAAAACATTAACTAAAATTATCTCAATTTTGTATTCAATGCTTAATAACATGGAAATTGTTGGGGTGCCTAGGTGGCTCAGTTGGTGGAAGTGTCTGCCTTTGGCTCAGGTCATGATCTCAGGGTCCTGGGATCAAGCCCCACATTGGGCTCTCTGCTCAGCAGGGAATCTGCTTCTCCTTCTCCCTGTGTGTGGGCTCTCTTTCTCTCTCTCTCCCCCTCAAATAATAAAATCTTTAAAAAAAATAAATAACTTGGAGATTGTTGCAATCTTTTTTTAGCTTTTATCTGTAAACAGATACTTCTAAATGGAAGATATTCATTTTATTTTTTATTTTTGCATGGAAATGTACAAATATTTCAGCCTAGATATTTTCAAAGATATCATTTCTCATACCTATGTGGAGTATCTATTAATGAAAATACTTTTATAAACCACAGCTTGTTAAATAAGTTGCTTCTATTGGTGATATTTTGCAATGGTTTGCCCTATTTAGATGATGCAAAAATTATAAAACTTTTGATTTTATTCCCTTCAAGTAGAAATTTATCTAAATTATGGGTTCAACATGTTTGAGTATAAGCAACCATCAACTTAATATAGACTGCTATATACATATGATGTTACAGAAGAACTCGACGATAACCACAAACCAAAAACTTTTAATAGATACAAAAAAAAAAAGTGAGATAAATCCAAGCATAACACTAAAGGAAGCTATCAAATCACAAGGGAAGATGGCAGAAGAAAAGAACAGAGAAGAATTAGTCCCATAAGTGACTTCCAGAAAAGATGGTGGAATAGAAGAAACCTAAGCCCACCTCATCCCATGGATACAACTAGATAACACTCATATCAGTGTAAATAACCCCCCAAATGACCTGAAGACTAGCAAAACAAATTCCACAACCAAATGTAGAGGAAAGGCCACATTGAAGGGGGTAGAAGAGAGGAGATGTAGTCAGGAGCTAAACAGACCCACGGGACTGTCCACAGGAGGGAGGGATTCTGCAGGGACAGAGAGGAGAGAAAAACTATCACACTGGGGAGCCCACAGGAGGAAGATAAATTGCCATAACATTTGGCTTTGAAAACCACAGGCGCCAAATTTCATGAATTCTTACAACAGGTTGGACTTAAAACCTGGAACTTTAAAAATCATCTGGCTTGGCTCTGGGAGAGCCTGGAGGGCAGGATGCAACTGAGTCCCTGCCCTTAAGAGACAACATAACAAACAGCCTGCAGAGATAGAGCATAGAAGCAGCAGTTGGAAAACTGCCTGGGGCTTAGAGGAGGGAGAGTTATTTACTTATTTCAGAGCATGTGCTGGAGGGGCAGAGAACTTTGGGAGATTTCTTCAGAAACAAAGGAGCTGTCAGGCAACATTTCTCTCCCCTGTCCCCTAACATAAACACATGGTCACCTGAGGGAAGCAGCATGGCACCAACATTTCTTACCTAACTTGCTGAAACTTGTGTCCCCCACCCCCCTCTGCCACACACATATTCCCCTCAGCAGATTGCACCCTATATCCAGGCAGGCATCAGTCCTCATACTGGAGGGACCCTCCCGCAGGGGACACGAAGCAAGCAATCCTGCTATAACACTCCCACACCTGACACACTGCAGATCTTCTCCCTCCAGTACACTCTTGGCCAGAGCCTAGCCAGGGTTGTGCCACAGGCCTGGCGGTGTGTAAGCAACCATGGCAGGGGCCAGAACCACTCAAAAGCAACTCCTGCCCTAGAAGGGAAGGGAAGATAACCACACACACTAGTCTGACTGTGTATGTAGCAGATAGCTGCAGACAGACAACTAGTGTGACTGGGGCCCTGCCCACAAATGAAAACTTCTCAGGGGACAACACGGGAAAAACACCCTACAGCTCATTGCTACTGCATCTCTGGCAAATGCTATATGCAGATGTTATATGTAAAGCAAATGGTAACCACAAATGAAAAACCAACAAAAGATATGCAAAAAACAAAGAGAAAGGAATCCAAGTATATCACTGAAGAAAGTCAACTAATTAAAGAGAACAAGAAAAGAATAGAGAAAAGCTACAAAAATCAACCATAAAACAAGTAACAAAGTGGGAATAAGTACATATCTGTCAATAATTACTTTGAATGTAAACAGGCTAAATGCTCCAAAGACAGGATGACAAAATGAATAAAAAAGCAAGACCCATCTATATGCTACCTACAAGAGACTCATCTCAGATCTAAAGACACATGCATATTAAAAGTGAAGTGATGGAGAAGCATTTATCATGCAAATGAATGTCAAATGAAAGCTGTGGTAGCAATACTTATATCAGGCAAAATGCTATGAAACTAGAAATCAACCACAAGAAAAAATCTGGAAAGACCACAAATACATGGAGATTAAAGAAAGTGCTACTAGACAATGAATGGGTCAACCAAGAAATCAAAGAGGCAATCAAAAAAATACATGGAGACAAATGAAAATGAAAACACAATGACCCACAAGCTTTGGGATGCAGCAAAAGCTGTTCTAAGAGGAAAGCTTGTATTAATATAGGCCTATCTCAAGAAACAAGAAAAAATAAACAACCTAATCTTACACCTAAAGGAGCTAGAAAAGAAAAAAACCCTAAATCAAGAGGTAACAAACATTATAGCAGAAATAAATGAAATCAATATAGCAGAAATAAATGAAATAAAAACTAAAAAACTAATAGAACAGATCAATGAAACCAAAAGCTGGTTCTTTGAAAACATCAACAAAACTGATAAACTTTTAGCCAGGCTCGTAAAAAATGGGGGGGGGGGGAGGAGCTCAAATAAAATCAGAAATGAAAGAGGAGAAATAAAAACCAATACCACAGAAATTCAAAGGATTGTAAAGGAATATCATGAAAAATTATATGCCAACAAATTGTACAACCTAGAATAAATGGACAAATTCTTAGAAACATATAACCTCCCAAAATTGAATCAGGATGAAAGAGAATTTGAACAGACCAATTATAAGCAATGAAATTGGATAATAAAAAAACTCACAACAAACTGAAGTCCAAAACCAGATGGCCTCACAGTTGAATTTAACCAAACATGTAAAGAGGAGTTAATATCTGTTCTTTTAAAACTACTCCAAAAAATAGAAGAGGAAGGAAAGCTTCCAAATTCATTCTATGAGGCCAGTATTACCCCGATTCCAAAACCAGATAAAAACACAACAAAGAAAGAGAACTGTGGGCCAATATCTCTAGTAAACATAGATTCAAAAATCCTCAAAAAATATAAGCAAATGTAATTCAACAATACATTAAAAAAATATATTCATCCCAATCAAGTGGGATTTATTCCCAGGATGCAAGGGTGGTTCAGTATTTGCAAATCAATCATAATACATCACAATAGAAAGTATAAAAACCGTATGATCATTTCAACAGATAAAAATAAAGCACTTGACAAAATAAAGTACCCATTCATGATAAAAACCCTCAATAAGTAGGTTTAAAGGGAACACGCCTCAATATATATGAAAAACTCAGCTAACACCACATTCAAACTGAGAGCATTTCCTCTAAGGTCAGAAACAATATAAGGATATCCACTCTCACTACTTTTATTCAACATAGTGGTGAACATCCAAGCCACAGCAATCAGAAACAGGAATAAAAGTCAGTAAAAGGAAGTAAAATTTTCCTGACTTGCAGAAAACATGGTATGATATATAGAAAACCCTGAAGATTCCACCGAAAAAACTACTAGAAATGATTATCAGTAAAGTCAAAGGATACAAAATCAATGTACAGAAATCTGTAGCATTCCTATACACTAATCATGAAGCAGCAGGAGAAATTAAGAAAATAATTCCACTTACAATTGCACCAAAAATAATAAGATACCTAGGAATAAACTTAATCAAGGAGATGAAAGACTCATACTCTGAAAACTACAAAATATTGATGAAAGGAATTGAAGATGACACAAAAAAGACATTCCATGCTCATGGATTAGAAGAACAAATATTGTTAAAATATCCATATTCTCCAAAGCAATCTACACCCTTAATGCAATCCTTATCAAAATACCAATAGCATTTTTTAAAGATCTAGAACAGGGACGCCTGGGTGGCTCAGTCAGTTAAGCATCTGCCTTCGGCTCAGGTCATGATCTTGGGGTCCTGGAATCGAGCCGCACATTGGGCTCTCTGCTCAGTGGGAAGTTGGCTTCTCCCTCCCACTCTACCTCTGTTCTCTCTCTCTCTCGCAAATAAAAAAAATATTTTTTTAATCTTAAAAAAAGATCTAGAACAACAGTAAAGTTTGTACAGAGCCACTGAAGACCCTGAATAGCCAAAGCAATTCCGAAAAGAACAAACAAAACTGGAGGCATCACAATTCCAGATTTCAGATTATACTACAAAGCTGTAGTAATCAAAACACTGTAGTACTGGCACAAAAACAGACACATAGATAAATGGAACAGGATAGAAACCCCAGGAAAAAAGACATAATTATATGGTCAATTAATCTTTGACAAAGGAGGCAAGAATATGCAATGGGGAGAAAAGTCTCAACAAATTGTGTTGAGAAAATTGGACAGTTGCATGCAAAATAATGAAGCTGGACCACTTTCTTACACCATACACAAAAGTAAGTTCAAAATAAATTCAAAATTCATTTTTCCCTTCCTACTTTTTTTTGAAAAACAAACAAACAAAAAAAAACAAACAAAAAATGGATTAAGCACCTATATGTGAAACCTTAAACCATAAAAATCCTAGAAAAGAGTACAGGCAGTAATCTTTCTGACATTGGTCACAGCAACATTTTTCTAGATCTGTCTCTTGAGGAAAGGGAAACAAAAGCAAAAATGAACCATTGGTACTTCATCAAAATAAAATGCTTCTGCACAGTAAAGGAAACAACCAACAAAACTAAAAGACAATCTACTGAATGGGAGAAGATATTTGTAAATGACATATCCAATAAAAGTTTAGAATCCAAAATACATAAAGAACTGATACAACTCAAGATCATAAAACAAAACCCAAACTAAAAAAATAATCCAATTAAAAATGGACAGAAGACATGAATAGGCATTTCTCCAAAGACAACATCCAGATGGCTAATAGACACATGAAAAGATGCTCAATATCACTCATCAGGGAAATTCAAACCAAAACTATAATGAGACATTACCTCACACCTGTCAGGATGGCTAAAATAAAAAAAAAAAAAAACACAAGATAAAACAGGTATTGGAAAGGATGTGGAGAAAAAGGAACTCTCCTGCCCTGTTGGTATTAATGCAAACGATACAGCCACTGTGGAAGACAGTATGGAGTTTCCTCAAAAAATTAAAAATGGATTTACCCTGTGATTCAGTAATCCCACTATTGGGTATTTACCCAAAGAATATGAAAACACTAATTTGAAAAGATACATGCAACGCTATGTTTATTGCCAGATTATTTACAATAGCCACATTATGGAAACAGCCCAAGTGTTCATGAATAGATAGAGAAGATGTGGTATATATACACAATAGAATATTACTCAGCCATAAAAAGGAATGAAATCTTGCTATGTGTAATGACATGGATAGAGCTAGAGAGTATAATGATAAGCGAAGTAGGTCAGAGAAAGACAAATACCATATGATTTCACTTATATATGGAATTTAAGAAGCAAAACAAGTGAACAACAGGGGAAAAAAAAAAAAGACGGGAACCAAAAACAGACTCTTAGCTAAAGAGAACAAACTGATGGCTGCCAGAAGGGAAATAGGTAGGGGGGATGGTTGAAATAGGTGAAGGGACGGGCGCCTGGGTGGCTCAGTTGGTTAAAAGACCGCCTTCGGCTCAGGTCACGATCCCGGAATCCCGGGATCGAGTCCCGCATCAGGCTCCCTGCTCGGCGGGGAGTCTGCTTCTCCCTCTGACCCTCCCCCACTCATGTACTCTCTCTCTCTCATTCTCGCTCTCTCAAAAATAAATAAATAAATCTTTAAAAAAAAAAGAAAAAGGTGAAGGGGATTAAGAATACAATTATCTCGATGAGTGCTGGGTAATACATAGAATTGTTGAATCATTATATTGTACACCTGAAACTAATATAACACTGTATGTTAACTACACTGAAATTAAAACAAAAAGTAATATGAGCTCAATCAAAAGAACTGAAGACATTCCCAAGTACAATTAACAAATTATGATTCTATATTTTGTATACCCCTTGAGCTCTTATTGAGTACTTACTGTTCTTTTGTTTCTAACTTTCATTTGAAGTTCAAAATCTTCCTATTAACTAATGTTTCTTTCCCCCCAAAATATTTTTAAATATTTACAACACCTTTAAAGTAAATGCAACCAAAATTTAAGGTATACCTTACTTGAAACCAAGGTAACCTGTGTGTCAAGTGTACTTCAATTAAAAAAAAAAAAAAAGATTCACCTTTACAATAGTTTCAAAACAAGGATATAATGCATAAGTTGTTTTACAAAGAATTATTCAAAGCCTTGAGCATTTCTAAAATGTGATTAATAAAGGGTAAAAAGTACATACTGCTTTAATATATATATATTTAAGATTTTATTTATTTATTTATATTTATTTATTTGAGAGAGAGAGAAAGAGAGAGAGACAGAGCAAGCAAGGGGAGAGAGAGGAACAAGCAGACTCTGCACTGAACATGGAGCCTGACACGGGGCTTGATCCCAGGACCCCCAGATCATGACCCTAGCTGAAATCAAGAGTCAGACATTCAACCAACTGAGCCACCCAGGCACCCCAACTTTGCTTAATATATTGTTTACATTTATTATCACCCCATCACAAAATATGATTTATCTACATATACGTCTATCTATGTATGTCTATGTATGTGTGTGCAATATATGCTAACTACTCTACAGACTATTTTTAAATAGTGGAACTTCTATATATATATATGTATACACACACACACACACACGTACATTATTTGTGAACACAACCACTTCCAACTACATTTTAGTTCCTACTTTCTCAATTTGGTGAGAATATTATTTTTACCATGACTATATTCCTATGATCAGTGCAAAAAAAAAATCTTCAGTGGAGAATTTCTAAACTTAATCTATACTATTCACACTAGCATAAGATCTTTCACCTTCAGTGAAATAAACTTTCAAAGCATTTCTTTTGATTTCAAAATTGAAAAAAAATGAATTCTCAGAATTAACAATGCTTTTCAAAATAAGGGCATAATGACACTAACATAAAAACTTGGGACTGTTTAATTCTTCAAAATTCAATTTCTGGTAGTAAAGTTAACACACTAAGTGTTATAATTTGATGATACATATTTGAACAAAAATCTTAAAATTAAAAAATGAGCAATGTTAAATTAGAAAATGTTCATTTGATGTGAATGAAAAGTCATGCTTCACAGAATGATGTGTAAGCATACCTTCTGAAGTTGCAAGAAGTTGCTGTCTTTGAGCAAAGTCTTCTGAAATAACCATTAACTTTTCAAGACTGCTATATTACACAATCTTCCCTAGTTTTATGTGGTCCACATCACCATGGCCTCTTTGGTGAGTGTTATTTGTCAACCTTCTCTGCAAGTTACACATCTATTAATATTCTTGATTAGCAGAAATTCAGCATTTGTTTTTTTCATTAACGTGAGGTTTTCTTATCTTTTAGTTTGTTGATACAAAACTGATTTGTCACAGAATAAAAAGCATTACCAAACAATAAATCAAATGAATTATTTTAGTTTTACACATCACAATAAATTGCAAAAATGCAGTAAGTCAGTCATTTAGACTAGCCCATGTTCTATGCCAGAGTCGATCATCCTATTGCCTGCATATGTTTCACAAAGACCTAACCTATAATTTCCACGTTACAGGATTCAAAAAGACTGGCAGCCTAGAGAGCGGGCATCTTGCAGATTGCTGCCATAGGGAGGCACGGCTGTCTGTTACAGCAAGTGGCCATCTGGCACAGGCTAGATTACTTTTCTTGCCACTAAAGGAGACTGGAAAGAGTTATTTCACTCCAATCCTGTCCAAGTGTAGTTCATCTGTGCATCCCCTGCATACGGTCTTTCAAAGTGAGATGCTAATTTAAATCTGTCTAGAAATGTTTAAAAAAAGAGAGAGAGAGAGAGAGAGAAACAGGTCAGCCCCTATTGGCATTCAATTTCTGCCACATGTTAAAGTATAAAAGTTGTTCATCATCCGTGCATCTCACGCTACTAGACAAGAACTTTGCACAAATGAGTAGAAAAAAGTACAGTTATACCAAGCTTATCTGGGTGTATTTTAATGCAACTATTAATAGCAGAATAATAAAATTTAAAATTCTGGCAAGATGCTAAATTGGATGTGGTTCTGGGACAACAGGCATGAACTGGGATTGACTACCCAGACATGTGTTACCTTAGTGATAGGATAAAATCAGAAGGGACATTTTAGTTTTAAAAGAAAATGAAATGTAGAAATGTTGTCAAACAATTACAGGATGTGACTAAAAGTATGTTAAGTTCAAGGTTGAAGGTAATTCTTTTAAACAAGAGTATAACTTCCTCTTCAAATCTCTCTAGTGACAGCATTGTTTTGCCAGAAGCTCTTTAATATCTAAGTTGCTGTCCTCTCCACATAAATTATACACAAATCAAGGAGGCAGAGCTATATGACCAAGACATTTTCTGAATTTGCATAGGTTGGCTCACAGATTTGGGCTCATGCCTCGGTAACTTCTATTTTTTCAGTTAGATAGTCTGGCAACACTAATATAACAACATGAGAATACAATCATATGCAGACATAATTTTGGCTCAAATTCTTCATCTGAAAATATAGGAAGAAGTTAATGAAGTAGCATGAAGCTTAAATAAGTTATAAGGTAAAATAAAGTCCATATTGACAGCTGTAGAAATGTGAAGTGGCTGGAAGTCAGAATTTCTGAAGAGAGGCAGAGTAAAAGAATCTAGGGAAAGAGCACCTGGCATGAAAAGGTAGATCACTATTCAGAATCATGATATAAATGCAATCAAATAAGAAATTTTATTTTTATTTGACTTGACAAAGATATCTGGGTGCTGCACTCAATGAGTGCAATGATGTGAGAAGAAAACAGAACACTCACTCAGTAGTAACAATGTCAGCTCTGCAGAGACAGATTTGCCCTGGCCTGCTTATCATGATGACTTTCTTCAGCTGTTTTAGGGAATAATTTACACTGGTCTGTGGAATTATGAGTTTGCCAAAGACAACCTTTAAAAGGGGGCACTCACCCCCTGCTTTAACAGGGATGTGTGAGTGCTGCATAATATAAATGTGGTGTTTGGAGGTACAGCCAGATTCTGTTATTTGAGGGAAATGGGATGAGGTGCAGGATGGCAAGCCTGGGAGTGAAATTTCACATTTGTTGGTGGGTTAACAGCCAAGTGAGCACCCCAAGTCCACCTTCTCTTCTTGTCTCCCAGTCTTGTTTTCACACTATGATGACTAATGTCTTCCAGTCAAAGTGCTAATAACTGTAATGTCAACATATCATCTTTAAGGATGATGAAATGGCTGTGAATGTGAAGAAAGTGTTCAGGGAGAGCAACTTGCTCTCTGCCTACCTACACTTCTGGTTGTTTAGCCCACATTAACACAGAGACAGAGATGCTGCTTCTAGTAAATACTCTTCCCTCTAGTTGCCTACCACTCCTAGTCTTATTATCTCTGAAGATGTAAATGAATGATTATTCTGGAATTTACAAATATTGCTCAGGTCTTTTGCTCCAGAAGGAGAAATATTTCTGGCTGCCTTTATTTTTCCAAATAAGCCTTCTGAGAATTTCATTAGCATTGGAAGAAAGAAGTCCAGATACATAGCTAAATGGATAGATGATAGATAGGTATATGATATATATGTACATATGTATGATATTTATGTTTTTTGAATGTACCATGGCACATCCAATTTGTGTTCTTGTATACTAGGTGGACAAATATCCTAGACAATGCTTTAGAAAAAATTACTCAGCTGTTTCTACAGAATGCAAAAGACTGAGGTAGGGTGAGTTTTCTATATTCATTAAGTAGTAATGGAGGCATTTCCTAGGTTTAGTTCTTAGGGCTTAGAGCCTGCTGAGGAACCAAGGTTGCTAACAGGTCACTTAGTAGCTCTATGCAGACCAAGCTGTTTTGTGAGTGTTAACGGGAAGAGGTGGTAAATAGGGCAATGAAGAGAAAGGAAACAACTGCTAAACTAGGATTTCTTGGGGAGCCTCTTGCTCCCAGTCTCTATTCATGGCCTGAAGGAGAAGAGGTGATGGAAACCAACTCCTCTCTATTGGCCCTTCCTATTCACCAGTTCCCTTGTCTGGCATTTATGCCCATTTTGGCAGTGTTTCTTAAAATTCCACTTGTTACCCAAGTTTGCAAAAGTTGGATATCAGTCTTGAATGGAAAGCCTATGAGATGACAGCTAAAGCTCCCTAATTTGTCTTGGGTCTACCCCTTCACACAGAATCTCAGCTGGAAAACATGACTACCTAGAATGAAGATAGGAGAAAAATAATTATATGTATACAATATCCCTTTCCTTAGTACAGTTAAATATGTAAGTACCTATCATCTCTTCTATTTGTAATATTTCATTTCATTATTAACTACCCTGATTCTTCAATCTGGAGTCCTTGGTATGGAGGAAAGAGAGGAGACAGAAACCCTTGTTAGATGCCCTGAGGTGGTCCAGGAAACAGGAGCACCCTCCAGGATGCCCTCAACAAAGACAAGGTCCTCATAGGAAGGAGCTGACTTACTAGCAGGGTAACTCTTTCTAGACAAAAAATCTACTGTCTTTTACCAAGGAGGTATCTTTTTCTCTAAGATTGTTGTTTTTCTCAAGATAACATCTATTTAATGAGGTTCTTTGACTTTATTGATCTACGTGTGACTATTGTATATTTATTATGATGTCAGCTCAGTTATGTTCAAAAATCTTGTCCTGAGGGGCACCTGGGTGGCTTAGTTGGTTAAGCGACTGCCTTCAGCTCAGGTCATGATCCTGGAGTCCTGGGATCGAGTCCCGCATCGGGCTCCCTGCTCAGCAGGGAGTCTGCTTCTCCCTCTGACCCTCCCCCCTCTCATGTGCTCGCTCTCTCTCTCAAATAAAAAAATTAAAAATTAAAAAAAAAATTTAAAAAAATCTTGTCCTGAAAAGCACCTACATATTAAGATGCTCAGTAGAAGCCATCCGTAATTCCATTGGCTTTGGGCCTAAATCCTTCCACTGAGCAATCCTCCTGCCGTATGGGCTCATGTCCATATATTGGTAGCTATCACAGTATGCCTGCTACTCACAAGTCCAAATCTTATAACCTGTTTACTTTCTGTTTAGGATGCTGGAGTTTAACATCCTGAAGAATTTCCAAATTATCTTTGATTTAGTCAAATAAAAACCTTTCCTTTTTAATCCTCCTTATCTCCTCCTTAAAGTATGTGCCACAAGAAAATGCATTTAAAGAAAATTTTGTTACAATATTGAATCAGGGTATGCAGTTGAGAGAGTGTCCACAGTAACTATAGGAAATAATGGAGAAAAGGGCATCTTTGAAGGGTATGCTCTGTTGTGGGCAAGTGAAGTTTGTTCAACAGAACATTGAGTATACCTCTGAAGGAGCTACAAGGTGGCTGCTCCTTTGTGGAAGGAAATGCTTTACTAAATTGCAGTCTATAACTGCAAACTTATTTTAGTCTTTAAAAGAAATAGGCACCCTCTTCCTTCCTTCAATCAGTGCTTTAAGAATAAATTTTATAAAGGCTGAAGTGAGCTAAGTATTTACTCTTTCTTTCTTTAGATATTCACCATTTGTCAAGTTGTTAATTATGAAATTCCTCAAGGATTAGTTCTATTTTTTCCACTCTATAATTTCCACTGAGCATACATTGAGGCATCCCATTTGCAAACTTATCCAGCCCAGAATTCTCTTAGCTCCAGGGTTTAGCACATGTTTTTGTCCTAACGTGGATTCCATTTTCATATTTCCATTTCAGTGAATGGTGTTGCTATCCATCCGGTTGTGCAAGTGAGAATGCAGAAGGACTTCTTCACCATCCCAAAGTCAAGTTGATCTTACTTCTAAATCATCTCTTGAGCCTACCTATGCTCCTTCACCCTGCCATTAGAAACTCATCCTCTTACTTCAATGTAGGAGGAATTTAGTTCTCTATTCCCTGCCCAGTTCAGGGCAAATTTCCATGTCCAAAATCTCACTAAGACTATTGATAAATAAGATTTTAAAAAATACCTACTCTAGACCACATCCACTAGAAATCAAAAAACTTTCAGAGGTATGCACTTTTACCTGTTAAACTGTACTTGTTTCTGTCAATAGAACAGAAAAGGAATATCAAGATCTAATTCTCTCCTCTTTTTATTGATGATACCATGCCCTATTAGATTTTTAGTGGATTTTTCCTTTATATATATGTATGAGATTTTACAAGAATATATATATGTTCCTTTTCCCCCCAAAACTAAACAAGATCATATTTCTCTTTGTCAATATTAGTGAATGTTCCCTTTTCTGTTTATATATAAATAACAGATGTAAAACATATTTAACAGGACACGTTAATGATTTTAAAATTATAATTTTATAGTTTCATACATGTGATCTTGTAACCATATGGCAAATGAAATGGGATCGTTTTTCATGGTTCAGACTAAGATTCTACATGTATTGCAAACTATATAAAGTACACAGGTGTGATGAAATTAGTATGGTAAGAAATAAAGATGAACCACTAGGTAAATAGCTAATTGTTCCTTTAATTATTTAAGAAAAACTGTCCAAATTTTATGGTCTTCTTAGAGGGATAAAACTGAGAGATGAACAGAGGAAGCAGGTTATTCATTCCAACATGAAATCTAGTTTGGGGAAAGCCTCAGAGATGCCAGTGAGATGACTAATTAAAAGAGGGATAGAGCAGCACTGTTTTAGAATAGAAGAGTAAAACTTAGCTATCATATAACAGTCCATATCGACCACCCTGGCCCAGGGATCTACACAAGAAAGATGAGCCCCCAGTACATCTGGCTTGGAAAACCATCAGACCTGATGTCCAAGGGTTCCAAAGTGGCAGTCTAAAAGCTCCTAGATTATAAATGGTAGAGATTCATTTTCTGGTCTGGAGGCACTGGCTGGAGGAGTGGGGCACTGTTGAAATGCTCGCAGGAGACAGACACACTGGAGATGCCATTGTGGCACTTTCCACGTAGCCTGCCAGCACAGGCTGATGAACTCAAATACAGCACCCTCCCACTACCTGAGATGAGTGGGCACAAGTGGTTGCAGCACATGCTGAGACCAGAGAACATGAGCAGTAGCAGTGTTCTTCTTTCCCTGGCTGGGGCTGATGAGCATGAGCACTTGTAGCATCCTCCCACTTCCAACCTAATGCAGGTTCATGCACACAGACAAGGCTCCCTCTTATTACATTGCTGAAGTCCAAAGGCACACACAGACAAGACATTCTCCCAATGCCTTCTGAAGCCAGTAAGTGTGCCTTGAATACTTTAGCTCCTTGCTAAAGCCAGTAGGCATACACAGTCTACGCAGAGGACACCCTTCGATCACATGACCCTGGAGGCCCAGAGGATGGCATTCCAGAGTTCCTTAGTACTGTAACAGTCAGAAAGACATCTCTCTGCAACTCACCACTCTAGAAAGCTACATGGATAGCAGACTAAAACAACCCAAATCTTCCCATGAAAAACCTATTCACTTAGCCTGGAGTTTCAGCCAGGCTTCAGGTTTCACACACATCTAGACTCTAAAGAGGTGCTTCCAGGAAACAGAAGCAGTGAGACACCATTCTTGCATACCCACTTGGCCTCACTACAGCTTGGTAGTACTTCTCAAAAAGGAGCTTGTACACTTGTCTGGAGTCTTGATTTCTGCAACTATTACTCAGGGAATGCCTTCAGATCTCCTGGCCTAGAGGCCAACAGGAATTACAACTGTGGCCTCACAGGACAGTATATATTTGCATACTACAAAAGCTGCTGCTCAAGGGTCTTCCAATCAGTCTGAAATTAGGTGCTAAATGAAGTTCTCCTCTTTGGATCACTGACAGATCTTGACACACCCTCAATAATGGGATTATATCAAGAATAAATCATATGGTTCAAGCAGTCACTAAGGTTTGAGAGACAAGCAAGAGGTAGGGCAAAGTTGAACAAGAGGGATCATCCCCTACAAAAAGCTTCTCCTTCAAGACTAAGAGAGGTAGCTGTTTCACCTAATACATAAAAATAAACACAGAGAGTCAAAATGAGGAAACAGGGAAATATGTTCCAAACAAAAGAGTAAGACAAAACCTCACAAAAGAATCTTAATGATATAGAGATAAACAATCTATGTGATAAAGAGTTCAAAGTAATGGTCATAAAGATGCTCACTGAACTTAGGAGAAGAATGGATGAATACAGTGAGAACTTCAACAAAGAGAAAACATAAGAAAGTACCAAAAAGAAGTCACAGAACTGAAGAAGCCAATAACTAAACTGAAAAATACATTAGAGTGTTTCAACATCAGACTGGATAAAGTAGAAGTACAGATCAGTGAGAAAAAAGATAAAGCAATGGGATTCACCAGACAGAGCAGCAAAAAGAAAAAAAATAATAATAAGTTTAGAAAATGAAGATAACCTAAGGGACCTTTGGGGCAATATCAAGTGAAACAACAATTGCATTATAGGGGTCCCAGACAGAGAAGAAAGAATAAAAGGGGCAAAAAACTTACTTGAAGAAATAATGGCTAAAAACTTCCCTAACCTAGGGAAGGAAAGAGACATCCAGATCCAAGAATCCCAGAGAGTTCCAAACAAGATGAACCCAAAGAAAGCCACACTATAATTAAAATGTCAAAACTTAAAGACAAAGAGAGATCTTAAAAGTAACAAGAGAAAAACAAATTGCTCTTTTACAAGAGAATCCCCTTAAGGCTATAAACAGATTCCTCAGCAGAAATTTTGCAGGCCAGAAAGGAAGAGTGGTATAACATATTCAAAGTGCTTTAAAAAAACCCCAAATAAAATATCTTTCAACCAAGAATACTCTACTAGTAAGAATATCATTCAGACTTGAAAAAAAGAGTTTTCCAGACAAGCAAAAACTAAAGGAGTTTATCAGTATTAAATTAGCTTTACAAGAAATATTAAAAGGACTTAAGCGTAAATTAATACAAAATTAATACAAAAATTTTAAAATACCATACACACATACACATACATGTGTGTGTATATGCTGTGTTTGTTACCTAGTTAAGAAGAGGAGAAAGAAAGACTCAGGGCGCCTGGGTGGCTCAGTTGGTTAAGCGACTGCCTTTGGCTCAGGTCATGATCCTGGAGTCCCTGGATAGAGTCCCACATCGGGCTCCCTGCTCGGCGGGGAGCCTGCTTCTCCCTCTGACCCTCCCCCCTCTCATGTGCTCTCTCTCTCTCATTCTCTCTGTCTCAAATAAATAAATAAAATCTTTAAAAAAAAAAAAAAAGAAAGAAAGAAAGACTCATACCAAATCTACTTGGAGTCATTAACCAAAAATTTCTGATAATGCAGGATCTTCTATCTTAAAAATATTTGTTTCAGATGTTCTCAGTTCTCTAGGTGTCTGTGACATAGTTATCATATATACACAGTTATCACTGTTTTTTTACAGAGAGCTTAATATGATCACATATGTTGTAATATCATCAATTGACTTAACCAACAATTAATTAGTTATCAACCCAGGATATTTAACCAAAGACAGAAAAATCTATTTGGTTAGATTATCACTTAAATATGCTATTTAAAAAATAGTCCTCAGTAAAAGATAATAATAACTCAGTCTATTAAAGAACAAAAATTTATTGTAAATATTAAAAAGCCTAATTTTAACTTTCTGAGGTAATTTTACATATTTGGAAGTTTATAATATATGACAACCATCTACAAATCTTATAAGCATTTAATGGTTATGTTGCTTTATAACAGTTTTTTTTTTTACTTCTTCCTCAAAACAAGATTCAAAAAAGAAAAAAAAACCAGTTAAGTAAAATGTATTACATTTTTTATTTCAAGGTAAGCATTTGATGTGCTAAAAAAGCATAAAATGTATTTTAAGTATATAAATGAACAAAGGATGCAAAAGATTGAGATACAAAATAGCAAGAAATTTGGAAAAAAGTTTAACATTGGACATGAGATTATTATAAATAATAAAAAGTCATGATCAAAGAATTATAGACAACCAGTGGTTAACCAACTGAAAGTTTATGAGCAATAGTATGAGTATTTTAGAAATTAGATACATATAATACAATGCTGTTCAAAAAGAAAAGTTGTTAAAATGAAACATTAAGTAATGAAAGGAGAATATGCTCAAAAAAAAACCATGGAAAAATAGTAAAGGTAAAGAAAATAGAGTATTCCAAGATTAGTTGTGTACATAGCTGTCAATAAATATAAACGGATTGAAATGGGAAAAGATTACTAGTTTTTAATAAATAATGGAAATTAAAAAATGTATTGCCAGTTTTCAAAGTAATAGATTTACATTTATCGCTTTTATTTTTTGTGGACATTGACACATTGTATTCTAAAATTTCTGTGAACATATAAGTAATCTAAAATACCTAAGACTTTCTTGAAAAACAAAAACAAAGAGCAAAATAGGGTTCAGGAAAGGGCATGACTACAATTCAATTGGCAAAATATGTTTTTAGACAATCCTAAAATACCCATTTAGAAAATTATAAATTCTTATCCCTATCTCATGCCATACAAAAATATATTTATATAAAATAAATGGATCTAAATACCTAAATAAGTAAATATAACCTAAGTTGAAAAATAATAAAAATACATAAATAAAAATATAAAAATAAGAAATAATAATAGTAAGGCTTACAGAAGAAATTATGGAATAATATCCTCCTGTTCTTGGGAAGGCAAAAATTTATTACAGAGAATGTAAAATGTCTAGTCATTAAAGAAAAGATTGATGAGTTGGACTCACTAAAGTTAAGAATGTTTGCTTATAAAATTTGTAAAAAAATGTTTACAATACGTAGTCTATAATAAAATCATATGTAGAATATATAATTAACTTCTGCAAATCAATTAGACATAAACAAATAACCCAATAATAAATACAGAAATATCTTGGGGATACCTGGGTGGCTCAGTTGGGCAAGCGTCTGCCTTTGGTTCAGGTCATGATCCCAGGGTTCTGGGATTAAGTCCCGCATCGGGCTCCTTGCCCAGCAGAAGCCTGCTCTCTCTCCCCCTGCTTGTGCTCTCTCTCCCCCTGCTTGTGCTCTCTTTCTAACTCTCTCTCTCTCTCTGACAAATAAATAAATAAATCTTATATATATATATATCTATCTATATATATATAATCTTGAATAGGTATTTAAAAATATCAATAGAGCTAAAAGGCATATGAGAATTTATTCAGTATCTCAACTCTCAGACTGACAATATTAGATGCTTGACAATATATAGTTGAGAGTCTGCTAGAAGCTGTATACACCCTGATATGACTGCAAATGCTATGAAGGGAAATTTAGCAATGCATAACAAAACTACAAGGTATGTATGTAGTTTTGGCTTTTGGAAGATGTTAATATCCTACATCTTAAAAATAATTAGGGGTACCTGGGTGGCTTATTTAGTTAAGCCTTGATTTCAGCTCAGGTCATGATCTCAGGATTGGTGAGACTGAGCTCGGTGTGGAGCTCCGTGCTGAGCATGGAGTTTGCTTAAGATTCTCTCTCTCCCTCTTCCTTTTCCACCATTTACATGCACTCTGACTCACTCTCTAAAATAAAACTTTGAAAAAATTACATCAACAAATATGAGGTATTTTAAAATCTGAATATAGACAAAAGTAAATGACTAATACTTTACATAAAGAAGAAAACAACATCCAATTAATTTATGAGGACCATATTATGACTATACTCTTAGGTGGATATATTCTAAAAACAAAATCATCTTAAAAAAATCCTGAAATTAATTTAGTTTCTTTCATGTTGGTAGTGAAATTGGTGTAGTAGTTCTCAAACTGTTCTGTGTGTAAAATATGATTTAGTAAATAAACAAGCATATTAATATTCTTGAAAGCCAATTTTCTTATTATAAGAGAAGGAAGCTAGAAATAGGGAAAGAAGACAGAAAAACTTTATAGTAACATTGGAATTTTAGGTATCAGTATAAACTTATTTAAAAATATATATATATTTCCTAGCTCTTTGTATTGAAACAGCTTAGGATCTGTCATAACCTCAGCAGAAATAAATAAATAAATATGTGTGTACACACACACACACACACACACACAGAGGTCAATTTTTGATTCCAAAAATCACTTATTTAGAGAAGCATGGTTTCTGGAAAAATGGCTGATTTCAGGTCTCAGCATGGCAAGTATAAGTTGAGTCTAAAACAACAGGCTGAGTCAGGAAATAGGTTCAAAAATTGATATTGACATGTCAAAAGGACACAAGAATTGGTCAAGTTTGTTTCCACTGGTCAAATTTGAGACAAATTCATCATTAAAACTCAAAGACAGAAAGAATTAAAGCACATATATTCTTGATTTCTTATTGACTCTTATACACAGAGAACAACTAATGTGGAACTATGAGAGAAATGAAAATTTTTCCTTACCCCTCCAAAAAAGGCAAGTAAGAATTTAAAAAAATACTAGAAAAACCAGTATTTTCTTGGAAAATTACAAAATTTTGTTGACATCTGTAGAATTAGATCCAAACCAATAGTGATATGTGAATATTTATGGCCTAAATGATTCAGTATTAAATATAAATCAGTTATTTTAAAAAAAATTCAAACTTCATGTAATTCTCAGTAAATAATCAAATAATATATTTCAAGAAATTAGACTGATAATAATATTTATATGGAACAATAAAGGGGCAAGACTATCTATGGCACTTACAATGTAAAATAAAGTCAAGGAGAAGAAACTCTTACCAGAGATGAACATTATCATAGCTATAAAAATGAAAATAGCAAAAGCAGCATGCACAATGTTAAAAGATCAACTGTGTGCAGAGAGCAGATATTTGAAATGATGTTATTTGAATATACTGAAATCAGATAAAATATTAGTTTTCACAATATATGATGGATCTTTGAAAGTCGGTATTTTCCATTCCACAGAAAAATTAGCAAATGATATAAGGAAAATCCTCAGTAGGATATACCTCAGAGTATCTTTGGATAGCCATTTGTAGGATTGGAAAGACACCATTTCCCATCAGAAATCAAAGAAATTCTGTTTAAGAAAATGAGGTATCACTTGCACACATACTATAGGCAAAATGTCTGATTTGTAATTTTTACAAGGACGATGTCAAAATGGAATTCCCATACACTTCTGGTGTGAAATTAATTGGTCTACCATTTTTAAGGCAATTTGGCAATATCTGGCAAATCAGTGTATATCCCTCTCTAAAACAAATATTTTGAAATAAAATTAACATTTTATAACAGATTAATCAGATTAACATCATACACCTACTTATGGTATGTGCTGAGGGAAGAAATATCAGCTACATAGTATTTTTACCAAAAACTTTTAACCTGTACCTAACATGAGGAAAATAATGGAAATAAAGCTAAATTAAATGACTTCCTAAAAACAAACAAAATCCTATCCAGACTCTTTCAAAAATGCCATTGTTATTAAAGACAAAATAAAGTGGAGACAGTGATCTAGATTAGAGAAAAGCAAAGAGGCATAACAACAAAATACACAAAACATAATTGGTGTGTGGATTAAAGAATAGCAACTATCAAGAACATACTTGGGAAACTGTAGAAACTTAAATAGGGACTATTAGATAATAGCATGACAATAGTAAATTTCTTGAGTGTTTTAATTTTATTATGATTTCATTGGAGAATGTTAAAAGAGAGAACTTGCCACCTCAAAATAGGTCTCTTTGGCATAGGATTATTTTATGCTTCTTATTTTTAAGAAATAGCAGACATAGGAAAAACTCTGAAAACAAAGTAGAACTTACCCTTTCGTAAGAGACATTTACATTTATAAAGGAAATCTCCATTTTTAAGGGTGTCTCTTTCTTTGTACCAGGAAGAGAAGGATAACTAAATTTCAAGAACATTAAGGGAAAAAGCATACCAATCCTATACTTGTTTAGTGAGCTTTCTCTGTTAGCCTCTTATAATTGGCTCCTCCACACCCCAACATCTTCTGGCTTTAGCTGGGGTTGGTATTTAAGGTAGTGGGTTGGGCCATTTCATGGAGTTAGTCAGTTTTCCTGAGTCTCTCCCATTTACACAGGAGGTACACATGTTATTAAACTTTTGTTTTTCTCCTGTTAATCTTTTATTATAGGAGGATCTCAGCAAAGAACCTAGAGGGATAAAGAGAAAATTATTTTTCCTCCCCTACAGTGCACTTGTTAGGAAATGCATGTCACTCGCTTTCAAATACTTCAGCAAAATTCTATCTGTATCTCTATCTATTTATCTATCATCTGTTATTGTCAAATGACAAAACAATTTAGTAACAACTTTGATGTCCTTTATTCATGAGAAACAATCCATGGATTGGGGGAGTACAGTGCCATATAAGCAGTAGAGTACTGCTCTCAAGGACTTTTGACATAAGAATGAGTTTTATAAAGGGTAAGAAGCAACATGGAAACACAGCATGATTGGCTAGGAGGTTAGGGATTTCCTTATAAGGCTAGCAGATCCTATTTTCTAGGGTAAGGTAAGACTGCTATGGTTGAGTTGGAAGATGCGTATTTACCCCAAAGATACAGATGTAGTAAAAAGAAGGGGCACCTGAATGCTAATGTTCATAGCAGCAATGTCCACAATAGCCAAACTGTGGAAGGAGCCGAGATGTCCTTCAACAGATGAATGGATAAAGAAGATGTGGTTTATATATACAATGAAATTTTACATCAGAAAGGATGAATACCTACCATTTACATCAATGTGGATAGAACTGGAGGGGATTATGCTAAGTGAAATAAGTCAATCAGAGAAAGACAATTATCATATGGTTTCACTTATTTGTGGAATATAAAAAATATCACAGAGGATCAGACGGGAAGGGAGGGAAAACTAAATGGGAAGAAACCAGAGAGGGAGACAAACCGTGAGAGACTCTTGACTCTGGGAAACAAAATGAGGGTTGCAGAAGGGGAGGTGGGTGGAGGTATGAGGTAACTGGGTGATGGGCATTAAGGAAGGCATGTGATGTGATGAGCAGTGGCTGTTATAACTAATGAATCATCGAACACTACATCAGAAACTAATAATGTACTGTATGTTGGTTAATTGAATTTAAATAAAATAAAAAAGCAAAAAAAAAAAAAAACAGGAAGATTGTGATCGGTGTATGCTAGGATTTCTTGACAGATATATCCCTAAATGTAGGTTAACTTAGGTCTAGATTTGTGATGCGGGCTGGCCCACAGGGCAGCCTTCATTGTGTGAATCCCAGTTTACAAATTAATTTTTATCTGTCTAATCTATCATCTATCAATCATATATCAACATTTATATTTGGAGAGAAATAAAGCAAATGTGGCAAAATATAAGCTGTTTAATCTAAATAAAGGTGTATGGATATTTATTGAACTAATTGAAATTTTTGGTACGTTTGAAAATTTTCAAAGTAACAATCTGGAAAAAGAAAATAAAACTGAAAAATAAATAAAAAACAAACAACAGCAACAAAAAAGAATGAATAAGATCCTTTGTGATGAATTTAAATAAGCCTAGAAAACTAAAAATAAATTCAGTTCTTTAAAGAGTTAATATTGTTCAACTGTCCAGATAGAGCTACTGGAATTATAAAATCTTTATTTCTTAGGGTCACAGCCATTGCTCTCAGAACAGCCAAAGCAGTCAGCTTAATTACTCAATTATGCATCCCTTTCAGATTCATAGAGTATGTAACACCTCCCCCTACTGAGCCATTTCTAATTTTAAAACTCTTGAATAGAATTCTAGATGAGCTTTTTACCTGCTCATTGATTCATCTCAGAGTTGTTCAGGAGCTGAAGGTAAAACTATCAGGGAGCTTATTAGGTTTGACAATGCTAATTCAAAAACAGCAGGCAGGCATTTTCATACAGTGGTTGTGTCTTTGAGTGGAAACAGGAGTCTTTTAAAGTCATTACATAATTGACCCTTAACTTTTCTTTTCCTGTCCAGAGTGCTATTGACTGGGTGAAATATCTTTTATCAATGTTGAGGCTCATATAAGAAAGAGAATGCAATAGAAATAAAACATGATAAAAACAAAAGAAATAAATGACTTAAACAAAAGGTAAAGGTATAATTACTGAGAGCAAAATTGAACTTCTCTTAACACTAAGTTACCTTGTTCTACCATGCAGATATTCTTTTAGATACCCCTACATCACCTAGGCAGCCACCTCTTTCTCTTCCTTATTAGTACTCACCCCCTGGGGAAGATGGCAGAGTAAGAAGACCCTAAGCTCACTTCATTTTGGGAATAAAACTAGATAATGCTCACATCAGTGTGAATAACAAAGTGACCCGAAGTGCCAGTGTGACCTGAAGACTGGCAAAACAAACTCTGAAGGCAGAGAAGAGGACACATTGAAGAGGGTAGGAAGAGTGAAGATGGAGTAGGGAGCAAAACAGACCATAGCTGTCCATGGGAGGGGGAGGAGGTAGCTGTGGGCACAAAGAAGGGCAAGAAAATGGGCTATCACACTGGGGAACCTGCATGAGGAAGACAGATCCCCATAATATTAGATTTTGAAAGTGAGAGGGGCTGAATTTCATAAGTTGTAAGAAACTCCTAACAAACAAAAATCCAGGACCAGGTGGTTTCAGAGAGGAATTCTACCAAGTATTTAAAGAAGAATTAACACCTATTGTCCTCAAACTATTCCAAAAAATAGAAGAGAACAGAAAACTTCCAAATTCATTCTATGAGGCCAGCATTACCCTGACTCCAAAACCACTTAAAAACACCACAGAAAAAGAGAACTACAAGTCAATATATCTGATGAACACGGATGAAAAAATCCTCATCAAAATATTAGCAAACTGAATTCCACAATATATTAAAATCATCTACCACAATCAAGTGGGATTTATTGCTGGGATGCAAGTGTGGTTCAATAATCATCAATCAATCAACATGATACATCACATTAATAAGAAAATCATATGAACATTTAAATAGATGCAGGAAAAGCATATAACAAAATATAACATTCATTCCAAGTAAAAACCCCACCAGAGTATGTTTAGAGGAAAACATATCTCAAAATAATAAAAAGCATTATATGAAAAAACACAGCTAACATCATACTCAATGGTGAAAAACAGAGCTTTTTCCCTAAGGTCAGGAGCAAGACAACAGGATATCCACTCTCACCACCTTTATTCAACCTAGTCTTGGAAGTCCTAGCCACAACAACGAGAAAAGAAAAAGAAATAAAAGGCATCCAGATAGGTAAGGAAGAAGTAAAACTTTCACTATTTGTAAATGATATGATATATAGAACACCCTCAAGTCTCCACCAAAAAAACTACTAGAACTGATAAATGAATTCAATAAGGTTGCAGGATACAAAATCAATATGTTGAAATCCATTATATTTCTACACACCAATAATGAATCAGCAGAAAGAGAAATTAAGAAAACATCCCATTTACAATTACACCAAAAATAATAAGATACCTAAGAATAAACTTAACTAAGGAAGGGAAAGACCTCTACTCTGAAAAACTCTGATCAAAGAAATTGAAGAAGACACAAAGAAATGGAAAGACAGGGCGCCTGGGTGGCTCAGTTGGTTAAGCGACTGCCTTCGGCTCAGGTCATGATCCTGGAGTCCCTGGATCGAGTCCCGCATCGGGATCCCTGCTCGGCGGGGAGCCTGCTTCTCCCTCTGACCCAACCCCCTCTCTATGTGCTCTCTCTCATTCTCAATCAAAAAAAAATAAATAAAGAAAATCTTAAAAAAAAAAGAAATGGAAAGACATTCCATGCTCATGGATCGGGAGAATAATTATTGTTAAAATGTCCATAGTACCCAGAGCAATCTATAGATTAAAAAAAAAAAGATTTTATTTATTTGAGACAGAAAGAGAGAGAGAGAGAGAGCATGAGCAGGGGGAGGTGCAGAGGGAGAGAGAGAATCTCAAGTAGACTCCCTATTGAGTGCCCTACATGGGGCTTGATCTCACAACCCTAAGATCAGGACCTGAGCCAAAATCAAGAGTTGGACGCTCAACCAACTGAGCCACCCAGGTGCCCCAGCAATCTACAGATTTAATGCAATCCCATTCAAAATACCAACAGCATTTTTCACAAAACTAGGAGAAAGAATCCTAAAATTTCCATGGAACCACAAAAGACCCTGAATAGCCAAAGCAATTTTGAAACAGAAAAACAAAGCTGGAGGTATAAAAATTCTCATGTTCAAGTTATGTTACAAAGCTGTAGTAATTAGGACAGTATGGTACTGGCCCAAAAATAAACACATAGATCAATGGAACAGAATAAAGAGTCCAGAAATAAATCCACAATTATATGGTCAATTAACTTAAGCAAAGGAGGAAAGAATATGCAATGAGAAAAACAGTCTCTTCAACAAATAGTGCTGGGAAAACTGGATAACAACATGAAAAAGAATGAAACTGGTCCACTTTCTTACTCTATACACAAAAATAAACTCAAAACGGATTACCGACCTGAATGTGATACCTGAAACTATAAAAATCCTAGAAGAGAGCACAGGCAGTAATTTCTCCGACCCTGGTGATAACAAATCTTTCTAGATATGTCTCCTAAGGAAAAGAAACAAAAGCAAAAATAAACTATTGCGACCACATCAAAATAAAAATCTTATGCGAGGCAAGAGAAACAACAAACATATCTAAAAGACAACCTACTGAATGGGAGAATATATTTGCAAATGACTTATCTAATAAAGGGTTAGCATCCAAAATATATAAAGAACTTATATAACTCAACACGCAAAAAAAATAATCCAATATCAAAATGGGCAGAAGACATTTCTTCAAAGAAGACATCCTAATGGCCAAGAGACATATGAGAAGATGTTCCACATCACTCATCACCAGGGAAATGCAAATCAAAACTACAATGAGATATTACCTCACACCTGTCAGAATGGCTAAAATAAAAAAATAAAAATATAAGAAACAAGTGTTGGCAAAGTTGTGGAGAAATAGGAATCTTTGTGTTCTGTTGGTGGGAATGCAAACTGGTATAGTCACTGTGGAAGACAGTACGGAGGTTTCTCAAAAAATTAAAAATAGAAATACTCTATGATTCAGGAATTGCACCTACTTGGTACTGACCCCCAAAATACCAAAAAACAAAAACAAAAACAAAAAACAAAAAACACCTAACTGGAAGGAATATATGTGCTTTTGTGTTTACTGCAGTATTTAAAATAGCCAAACTATGGGAGCAGCCTAAGTATCCATTGATAGATGAATGGATAAAGAAAATGTGCTATATGTATACAATAGAATATTATTCAGCCACAAAAAGAATGAAATCTTAACATTTGCAATATGGATGGATGTAGAGAATATAATGCTAAGTGAAAGCCAGTCAGAGGAACAAATACCTTATGATTTCACTCATATATGGAATTTAAGAAACAAAACAAAGGGAAAAGAGAGAGAGACAAACTAAGAAACAGACTCAACTATAGAGAACAAATCGATGGTTACCAGAGGGGAGGTCAGTGAGAGGATGGGTGAAATAGGTGAAGGGGATTAAAAGTACAGTTATCTTTGATGAGCCCTTAATGATATATGAAACCGTTGAATCACTATATTGCGCATCTGAAACTAATGCTGTATATTAACTACACTGTGATTAAAATTTTAAAAAAATCAGACAAAAAATTAATAATAAAGAGTGACCTTGAGAGTTCCAGATCTTTTAGTGGCAGGTTCTACTCTTTAGAAAAGTTATAAGGCTAATTAGTGAATTAACTACTAGATACTGCAAAAAGCATTTCCCCTCCCGTTTTAGAGAGCATGGCATATGCCCACATTTATATGGTTCATCAATAGTGCCTTTTTTTAATCTTTTTAAAATTTATGGTCTTTGCAATGCATTTATGAAGTGGTAGCCTTACCAATTGTTTTGGGGACTTTTTTTCTGTTTTCATAAAGAACACCAGAGCCTTCCAAACCTTCACATTTATTATCTCAAGTATATGGATACTCATGGAAGATAAATCTTCACTAGGTGAGCAGAAAAACAGCTTCTTCTGAACTTCAAACACTACAATGCCCCCAAAGGACACCAATTATTTCTATAGCACAGCAATTTACAGACTATTTTAATCTGATCTCTCAAACCCAGATTTAAAGGAGCCTGAAACACTGGAGGTATGAAGTATTTTGTCACAGGAGAGTGACTCAGGTTTATATAGTCCAGTTAGTTGGTTCAATTTTAACTCCAAGAGAAAAGATCAGTTCTAAAATAAAAGCATTATTTGTAACAGTCCAAAAGTGCAAACAATCCAAATGTTCATCAACTGATGAATGGAAGAAAATGTGGTATATCCAGATAATTAAATAATATTCAGCAATAAAAATAAAAGAACTGATAATGCTACAACATGGATAAACCTTGAAAACATTAGGCTAATTGAAAGTAGCCAGTAATAAAAAAACCACAATGGTATGATTCCATTTACAAGAAATGTCCAGAACAGGCACATCCATAGACACAGGAAGTTTATTAGTGGGAACCTAAGACTAGATGGACTGGTGGGAAATGGGGAATGACTGCTTATGGGTATAGGGATTCCTTATGGGGAAGTACTCAAAAATGATTTTTATCATGATTGCTCAATTCTGTGAATATACTAAAAACGAATGAATTGTAGAATTAAAATGGATGAATTGTATGGTATATGAATTTATATTTTAATAAAAATTTTTTTTAAGAATGGACAATTTGACTAAAAAGAACTGTGCACCAAAACTTTAACCAATGATATATAAATTCAGAGAAAATTAAAAAAAAATAAAGGTGGGGAGAATTGGAGGGGGAGACGAACCATGAGAGACTATGGACTCTGAGAAACAAACTGAGGGTTCTAGAGGGGAGGGGGGTGGGGGGCGGGTTAACTTGGTGATGGGTATTAAAGAGGGCACATACTGCATGGAGCACTGGGTGTTATATGCAAACAATGAATCATGGAACACTACATCAAAAACTAATGATGTAATGTATGGTGATTAACATAATAAAAAAATAAAATAAATAAAATAATAAGACATACCAAAAAAAAAAAACACAGGATGAATCTAATTAAATAAATGTTTAAATATATGACAATAGCAAGGAAAAGCTTGTTATACTGGATATTTAAAAATTTGCCTTTTGAGTTTAAATGTGCAAGCAGTGGCCCAATACTTATTTAATCCTTTAGATAAAGTACACTAGGAAAAGGGACCTATAATACTTGGCAAACATCAGATTCCTGATTATAGTTAATCAGCTTTATGACAGTGGGAATTAAATGTTACAGAGCTAGAATACATTAGAATACAAGCAACCATTCATAGACCAGTCTTATTTAACACCTCACTTTCTCTTCTCTAAAAGGTATTTTTACTATCAACCCAATTCCTCCCTTGTGATAATTTTTTTTTAATTTTTTTTGTTGTTGCTTTTGTTTTTGTTTTGTTTTTTGTTTTTTGTTTTTGTACTTTTCTAATTATTATTTTTTAAAGATTTTATTTATTTATTTGAGAGAGAAAGAATGAGACAGAGAGAGAGCATGAGAGGGGGAAGGCCTGAGGGAGAAGTAGACTCCCTGCTGAGCAGGGAGCCCGATGCGGGACCCGATCCAGGGACTCCAGGATCATGACCTGAGCTGAAGGCAGTCGCTTAACCAACTGAGCCACCCAGGCACCCTCTAATTTTATTTATTTATTTTAAAATTGTGCTGTCTTTTTTTTTTTTTTGATTTTCATTTTGTTTTTATTTTAAGGAGCACTGACTCTTTATGGGACTAAAGTAATATTTTCATGTGGCAAGAACCCTAACTGAGCAAAAGTACAGGCAATGAGAACACAGACTCCTGTCCATCCGTCCAGGCTCAGAGTTCCACTCCTCGGGGTCAACCCTTGTTGTCACCTTATTTTATTCTTTCAGAGATAGTTAAAGCAAGTAAAGCATTAGAAATATTTAAATGTGTCTCCAGGTTTATCAATGCATCCCAACAAGAGGGTGCAATAAATACGTTCTATTTTGCATCTGGGTTTTATCCTAGAGGTGTTTTATTTATTTTTTTTCTATTTATTTTTTTTTATTCTTATGTTAATCCCCATACATTACATCATTAGTTTTAGATGTAGTGTTCCATGATTCATTGTTTGTGCATAACATCCAGTGCTCCATGCAGAATGTGCCCTCCTCAATACCCATTACCAGGCTAACCCATCCTCCCACCCCCCTCCCCTCTAGAACCCTCAGTTTGTTTTTCAGAGTCCATCGTCTCTCATGGTTCGTTATTTTTTGAGAGAGAGAGAGAGAGACAGTGAGAGAGGGAATGCAAGCAGGGGAGTGGGAGAGGGAGAAGCAGGCTTCCCACTGAGCAGGGAGCCCGATGCGGGACTCGATCCCAGGAGCCTGGGATCATGACCTGAGCCGAAGGCGGATGCTCAATGACTGAGCCACACAGGCGCCCCTCTAACTATTTTTAAGGACTTTACAAGATTCCCAATTTTCTTCTAACTTTATGGTTCTTACTGAAAATAAATCTTATTTATCCTGGTTTTTAATCTTAAAATAATTTAACACTAGCATCTATTTAAAGAATCTACTCCTGAGCATAGTGTTTTAGGTTCCGATAAATAACCCATAAGGTGCAGAGTATATTCAGAAGAAATAAAGGTAAAGAATACAAAAATAAATAGGCTATTCAACAGCCCTTTTATTTATTCGTCAGAGAGAGAGAGAGAGAGAGCACACAAGCAGGGGGAGAGGCAGGCAGAGGGAGAAGCAGACTCTCCACTGAGCAAGGAGACGATGTGGGACTTGATCCCAGCACCCTGGGATACATGACCTGAGCCGAAGGCAGACGCTTAACCAACTGAACCACTCAGGCGTCCCAATAATCACATTCCTAATAGAAAATTGACTTAGGACTTAAGATTGCTTAAGTCTTTCAACATAGAATGAAAGATATTATAAAATATTTTGTAGTTTGAAATAAAATACCTAGATAGCATAAGAAATGAGTTGTACTTTTGTTTACCCAAATTTTAGACAAGCAGTACATAATATAATTTTAGCAAAAAAAAAAAAATCAGTATGTAGTAACTTATTGTTACAGGATCTTTTTCACCTTCCATGTCTGTGATTCTTGGTCACACCACTTTGAAAAATGGAGAGGTAGACCAGCCAGAGTGGTAGGCAGCAAAGCAAGGTTTATTGAGTGATAGTGGAGGGATAGTGCAAAGCTCCCAAAAAGGGAGGGAATGCGAGAGGTTTGCCCACTTAATTTTAACTTTAAAGAATAATATTTTATATTTATATCTAATAGTTTAATAATAAACTATTAGAAAGTTTTATTTTTCATTCACTAGAAGTTTTCTGTGGCCCTACTATATGACAGATACTTATCTACATGCCAGGAGTATGGCACAGCCCTTGCCCTCCAGGAAAAGGAAGAGCATGTGGGTCAGAGGACATGTCACTTAGGTGTTGTGAGATATAACTTGGGTGTCTTTTCTCTGATTCTAAATGCTCACTATTGAAACTGTGGATGGAAAAATGTAATTTCAGCTTTGGAAAATTGTTTTTTTAAGTCCACATTTATTAGTGACTATAAATACATAATTAACCACAGAATTCACACACAAACATACATTTTAAGAAAAAGGTGTTTGGTACCCTCATCCCTACTCTGGTCTATAAAGAAATAAACATTTTATATAATATTATTTATCAAACATAAATTTAGTAAAATGGAAAGATATTCAGTGCTTATTTCATGTTACTGTGTGATCTAAGGCTATGGGGCAAAAGAGAATATTACTGGGCTTTGAAGTGAAATCATGGTAAGTAGTAATAAGCCATCTTTTATTACTTGTTTAAGTATGGGAAGATCATTTAATCCTAGCTCTAAATGAGATTGATAATTATTTTAGATGAAAGAGTAGTAATTAAAACAGGTTAAAAGACATGATGGCAATAAATTACCTAATCTAAATCTGTTTGGTTGTATATAGCATATTTTGGTACAGATTACATATTTAAATATATAAAGACAACAAAATAGCCTTATTAAGTAATAAGGGTAGGTCCAGGTTGAAGTGTCCATGCATCTTATTTTGGCAACATGTTTTTGCTGCTGCCCCTATTTGAAATGAACAAAAAGAATTACTGCATTTTCAAGCTAACCTTGTTTTCTTCCAAGAGAATAAGCATGCATTTCTCTTAACCCAGGTCTGACAACTTTGGTGGGCTTTGGCATTTTTTTTTTTCTTTTTCTTTTTGAAGGGAGACATGGTATAGTACATTAATGAGTGTTTATATCAATTTTTTTTCCTGATTATATGCAGAAAGAATAAAAGACCCAAAACAGCAAGCAGAAATATAAGAATCTATAAAATTACGTCTTGCCTAAATGGTCATTTATCCTATGTGAGTGACTGGCTATGATTGTTTCCAGTTATATAACTTTTTAAGTTTGGAATCTGGTTGTCATTTAAAACAATAACTGATTTTAAGCATTATCCAATGACGTAGGGGAAAAACAAACAAACAAAAACTAGTCCTGAAAAGCCAGAGGTAAAATTTACCCAACCATGAGTGACTCTATGATGTGCACTTCATAGTTAAGTCAATTAACATTGATCCAAATGCATTTAATCAGAGTTCAGCAATGTCTGCAATCAAATTAAGGTAAAGATTCTAAAAGAGCTAAATTTTATCAATCAAATGACATTTAATTTTTTTTTTAAGATTTTATTTATTTATTTGAGAGAGAGAATGAGAGAGAGCACATGGGGGGGGAGGGTCCGAGGGAGAAGCAGACTCCCTGCCGAGCAGGGAGCCCGATGCGGGACTCGATCCCGGGACTCCAGGATCATGACCTGAGCCGAAGGCAGTCACTTAACCAACTGAGCCACCCAGGTGCCCAATCAAATGACATTTAAAGTTGCTTTATTTTCTTCTTCCTTTTTGAGGAAAACAGATTGCAAAATTGGAGGTTTTCTGGTAAATCAAAATATTCAATGTCAAATGCGTTATTATCCATTGATAAAAATTTGAGTACAGTATAATATTTTAGAACATACTGACATAATACCACATATTTTGCTCTAAAAAAAAATCAATGAAAATTAGATGTATTTGTCTGTTTTCTTCCTTTCCTTCCTTCCTTTTCTTTCCTTCCTTTCCTTTTTCTTTCTTCCTTCCTTTTCTTTCTTTCCTTCCTTCCTTTTCTTCCTTTCTTTCCTTTCTTTCCTCCCCTCCTTTCCTTTCATTCCTTTTCTTCCTTTTGTTCCTTCCCTTTCTTCCTTTCGTTCCTTCCTTTCCTTCCTTTTCTTTCCTTCCTTCTCTTTCTTTCTTCCCTTCCTTCTCTTTCTTTCTTCCCTTCCTTCCTTTTCTTTCTTTTCTTCCTTTTTTTCCTTCCTTTTCTTTCTTTTCTTCCTTTTTTTCCTTCCTTCTCTTCCTTTTCTTTCCTTCCTTCCTTTTCTTTCCTTCCTTCCTTTTCTTCCTTTTCTTTCTTTCCTTCCTTTTCTTCCTTTCCTTCCCTTTCTTTCCTTCCTTCTCTTTCTTTCCTTCCTTCTCTTTCTCTCCTTCCTTCTCTTTCTCTCCTTCCCTCCCTTTTTTTTTTTTTTAAGTAGGCTCCACACCTAACATGGAGTTCAATGCTGGGCCTGAACCCATGGCCCTGAGATCAAGACCTGAACTGAAATAAAGAGTCAGATGTTTAACTGACTGAGCCACCCAGGCACCCTGTTACATTTTTTAATTAATACACCTGTTGAGAAGAAAAAAAAAAGTCTCTATCCTTCAAGGTTCTTCTGGCTGGTCTAAGAATTAAATTGACATAAGACAGATTAACAAGAGAAAATCAAATTTAATTATATATGTGGAATCCATATATACATGAAAGATTCCAAAGGCAGGCAAAATGAGGTATACATGTCATTCTGAATTAAGGAGAAGGAGGGTTAGGAATCTGAGGCTAGAAAGGGAAGAAAGGCAATTCACAGGAAGCATGGAAAAATAAATGTTTGGTAAATAAATGTTTGCTGGGTCGTCCAGAAAACAATGGGAAATAGAGAGTACTTTGATCAAATAGGCCTTGATAGGTTGCTCCCTGTATACCATATTTAATTCATATTAACTATAGTTACTTATGGTGAGAGCTCTCTTCCTGGAATAAGTTCTCTATCTAAATATTTTGAGGCAGTTGTCGGGCTTAGGGAGGAGGCAAAAAGTAAAACTTGAGTTTTTTGTTCCTTAATCAGCCTAAAATAATCTACATGCCAAAAAGACATTTTGGGGTGGCAAGTTTTATTTCTCAACACAACATAAACTTGATTAATTTCAAAAACATATTCTAAGGTTTAGAAACTAATCTTTTAGCTTATATTTTAAATGAGTTATAGCTAATATGGTTTATGAGTGATACAAACATTAATTCATAGTATATTTTATATCTTAATATACACAAAACAAAATGAAATTTTCTACCTTCACAAATAGTTTCAAAACTTGAAGGAAAATGGATACAATAGAATCATATTGTAAAAGTTTTCTAATGAGAAATTTTCATCCTTTGGGGATGCTAGAAATAAATGAACAGTCCCAAGAAAAGGAATATCAAAAATTATTTATGTTGCTGAGGTCATCAAAACAAATAGTGATACTAAACTCAGGAAAATGTTCTAATTACATTATAATACTTTGGGAGATTTTTGAAGCCTTATTCCTATGGTTACTTGAATATTTTCAGGACAAGAACAGCAGGACCCAGAGGAAGTATCCACTCCAGCCCTCAGGGGGGCAGCGGAGTGTTTTTGGTGATTTGTAAGTGATCCACACAGCATAAATTTATTCACTATCTTTCCACAAAGCCCCATTCAAAATTATGTCATTTTCTTTCTTAAAATACACATTTGTAATTGTAAATTTACATCCTGTCTTATTAAATAAGTAGTACTCTGTGTAAAGAGTATGATTTACAAAATTATTAAACACTCAAAAGTTGTCATTGCTTTCCCCTCCTCCCTCTCCTTCCCCCTCCTTCTTCTTCACATATACAGCTTTTTAAAAAGCAGCAAGTCAGTATACATGCCCTAGGGACCACTGAGCATAGGTACCATTGTGGTAAGGGAGGCACAATTTTCATTGCCTTAGGTAATTTCAAGAACAGTATTCAGTTAATTATTCATATTTCCTATTTCTCCTATTATTTCTGGAGGAAAAATGAATTTACTCAACTAATTTTATACTGAATGTTAAGAACTCAGTCTCAAATATTTATTATTATTAACTGTTATCCATGTCTTAGTAATGGTATAGTATATTTACTCTATTTTCTCACCACATTCCCTTGCCAGAGAAATGAGTGAAAAGAAGTACTCTATATAGGTAAAGAAGACTATTAAATGCCCTCTGCAATGTAACCCCCCACTTTTCTTATTGTTGTATTGCAGTTAGACATTTATAAACATATTTCTCTTTACTGCAAAGTCCATTTGAGCAGAGACTATGCTTTGCCATCTGTATTTTTAGGGTCTCTAGGACAGAACTTCTGGCACTAAAGTTCAGGGAGGGAAGAAAGGAAGAAAGGAAATGAAAGCAAAGAAATGGAAAGAATAATGGTACTTGGATAAAAATCTGGAAAGAGTTTTGTTTCTATTATTTTTTGCTGCATAACAAAATTCCTTAAAATGTGGTGACTAAAACCAATACCTAGTTAGTAGGCACTGCTCATCTTTGTTCCATGTTTTACAGGCTGAGGGCTTGTCTGGAGCTGGAGACACCAAGACAACTTCCCTCATATGTTTTGCACCTCAGCTTGGATGGATGGAAATAGTAGGGCCTGGCTGGGTTACTCTAACTCTCTTTGTATTCTCTCATCCTCCAAAGCCACTTTCTCTTGATGGGAACTCTCTCCAACAAGTTAGTTCTTGACTTCGTGGCTGTTTTTTACCCCCCCCCCCAAAAATGGAAGCTGTACGACCTGTTAAGACCCAGAACTGGAAATTTCAGACTGTCACTTCTACTGTATTCTGTGAGTCAAAGGAGGTCACAGGACAGCTTGGATTTTAAAAGAAGAGTAAAAGACAGAACTTCTTGATGGGAAGAGCAGCATGGGCATATAGGTGTGGGAGGAAATGTTGATAGTCATCTTTGCAGAAATCTGCCACAAGTGGTAACAGCCTGTCACTGGGGTGTCATAGAAAACTATTTCTCAAACCAAACTGAGGAAGTATAATTTGGCAGAATTTTTGCCCCTTTATTACTTTTTAAGGAACGCATTAAAATATTGGCTGTAACACCTCGGCCTGACCAAAAACTGTTAATCAAATATGTCCTAAAATTTAGAATCATTTTAATCATGTCTAAAAGCATCTATAAATGTCTATTATTAATTAACTAGGAAATGTTTTAGAGAGATTGTGAATTGCCATATCTATACAAAGCTAGTTACAAAACTAACTAATGATTATAACTGCAAACTAATTTATAGAAGGGTCATGCATAGTCCTTCTGAGCTTAGAACCTTAGTGTATTTTTCTGGAGCACAGAGCAGCTGAAGGATAGGGTGATAAGCCACTTTGAAGATACAGTTAACTCTCAAACAATGCAGGGGTTAGGGGTGCTGACCACCTGCACAGTTGAAAGCCCACACATAACTTGTGACTCCTCAAAAACGACTAGTCTACTGTTGATCAGAAGCCTTACCAGTAACATAGTCTATTAACACATATTTTGTATGTTTATGTATTGTATACTGTATTCTTAAAGCTAAAGAAAATGTGAAGAAAATCACAAGGAACAGAAAATACATTTATAGTACTTTACTGTTAAAAAATCCATGCATAAGTGGACCCACACAATTCAATCCTTTGTTGCTCAAGGGTTAACTGTCATAACATTTCTTTTGAAATGTGAGTCATAATTATATTTAAATGGATTTGTGCATGTATTTACACAGGAAATTTGTAATAGAAAACCTAATATAATGGAAGCTTTTATTTTTCCTTTTTAAGTTTATTGTACCTGAATGAAATTTGTTATGTCATTGAAAGGAATTATACATACATGTAATGTAGGCTTCATAAAGATTTGAAAACATATGATATTACATTTCTATCAGATCAGCACTTTGGTTAGAATACACTTTGATTCTATTATGATTGACTTTCTTTCATGAGCACATACTCCATGGGGTTGGGAAAATATATCTAATTTAGAGGACTGTTACAGGAAATGTCAGCCCACAAATTAATATCCATTACTGGTCATCTGAGTGGTGATAACAGATGTTCACTGTGTTTTTATATTCTTAAAATATTTTTAAAAATACCTAGTGAACTATTTAAAATTATTTTAGCTTCAGAAGTTTTTAAATAAAATTTCTGGCAGTAATTTTTAAAACATTGAAAATATATTTATTCAGAGCCTCTTTTTAATGAAGTTGAAGCCATTAATTGATTGGAAAAGCCTGAACATGCTGTGTAGTCTCTGGTGATATAAGTGATTATTAATATGCATCTTTCTAATACAAAAGCATTCTGCATCTAATTTTATTAATTATACTATTTTTAGAATTCTGACATCATAGGTTTATTAGGAAGCTAATATTTCAAGGTAAAACTTTGTTCCATAGACTTGTATAATTATTTCCCACTTTTGGTAACTAAGCTACCGAGCAAACAGACAAAAAAAAATAATAATAATAACATGTTGACAGGATAAGCTATTTTTGCTTGGCTGCAATTGCCCAGAGCTTCTATTTCAACTTTTTCCCTCTTAGGGAGTTGCCACTAATGTGACAATCCATCCATCCATGCTTCTGGTTATTAAAGGCAACCTGACAACCTTTTTAATCAATCACCTTGCTGTGCCAAGAAGTGGTAGAGATGTTGAGGGGAGACGTGAGGAATTACCTGAAATCTAAGGTCAATGATACTCTTTGCAGAGGGAACCACCCTAGGAATCTATAAGGTGAGTTTTTTTTTGTCTCCTTCAATTTTTCTTTATTCTGTAATAACCTTGAGAAAATACCAGATAATTTGGGCAGGTCAGGAAGCAATAGCCCAATTTTTCAGAATTCTTAGAGTGGAAGCACATTCCTTCAAGGTAATACATTTTATTTGTACTATTTCCCAGTTTAACCTTAATCAGCTTCTAGATAACCTCCTAACCTGTAATTTTTCCAAGAAATTGAGGGTGTGTGTGTGTGTGTGTGTGTGTGTGTGTGTGTGTGTGTGTGATTTAAAGCAACTCTTGTCTAGTAGGGGAAGTAGATTGTCTTTTGACTCTTCCATTTGCTTAGGATCCTAATCAAGGACTCGCTTTGAGAAACCTACATGTTTTTGTCTGATGGCCACAGCTACCCCCTTAATCACCCCCGGAGAGCTTTATCCTGTGCAACCTTCAACACGCAGTTCTCACTGTACTCATCCTGGTTTTCTCCATGTCACACATACAACCCATTTCTATTTCTACCTTGGGGTCTTTGCTTTCGCTATTCCCCTGGTTTTGCGATTACCTGAACCCTTTTACTCATTACTATGTAGAACGTAATCTGTCTCAGAAGTTCAACTCTATCAGTTTCCTCTGATAATATCACAGCCCTCTTTACCCTCACAATAATTGTTTTTTTCTGACCTAAAGCAATTGCCCTCTGTTTAACAAATGATTATATAATGACTTATCTAAGTTTTTTATGATGTTATGTCTGTCAGTTTGTCTTGCAAGCTTATAAATTTGAAATTGAGGATTATATCCCTGTAACATATATCAGAAAGTTAGGGGCCCTGGGGTGCTTTATTGACTAATTTCTGCCAGTCACTTGACAATTAACACGAGATCAATCTCCTCTCACTATGTAAGATTCCACATTTCACTGAAGTGAAAAAATGCTTTTCTTTCTATATGGCAGACAAGTTTTTTAAAAAAATATATTTTAGGGTGCCTGGGTGGCTCAATTGGTTAAGCAACTGCCTTCGGCTCAGGTCATGATCCCAGGGTCCTGGGATCAAGTCCTGCATCAGGCTCCTTGCTCAGCAGGGAGCCTGCTTCTCCCTCTCCCTGCCACTCCCCCTGCTTGTGCTTGCTCGCTCTCTCTCTGTCAAATAAATAAATAAAATCTTAAATAAAAAATATATTTTAGACATATCCTTTGTAAGACCATTTTGCTCTGTTTATATTATTTTTGTTTGCTACTGTTGTGATTCCCTAATATTCCCTAGACCCCCCTGGTTTGATTAATTAAAATTCCTATTTCATTGTTGGTATGCAAGCATTGCAGTGACTGGAACATCATAACTTGATCTTCGCTGCTTCTACTAAAAAAAAAGTCTGCATTGCTTATGGATAACCAGTTGGGATAAAGGGAGCTTCTTTGCTCTAATTTTTATACTCATAATTTATCCCTCCCTAGTTCTTTTTCATATTGCCTATCTTTATTAGGTCTCTAATTACATGAAGTACAGTAGCAAAATGGGCAAAAATGATCCTTTAATACAAAACTGTTTTCAATCAGGAACATTTCACTTCAAGACACCATAATATGGTGAGAAAGAAGTCTGCTTAAAAATACAATTGTCATTCCTAAGTAATGTTCTTTTAATATAAGAAAAGATCCTGATTTGCTTTTTATAAAAGCAGAATTTTTCTCGCATTTAAAAATGGCAGTAGGCAAATTACAGCTACAAATACAAAGCCGCCCCAAATGCTGTCATTCTTGTGCCAAACTAGAAATATTCCATATTGTGGCTTTTAGAAAATAAACAGCTGTTAAAAGTAATTGTTTTATAAGTATAACTGAGAGCATTATTGAGAGTAGACACTAAAACATGTAGTGGATCACAAGCCTTGTTTTTTGTATAAGACGCCCACTTAACATGTCTGGATGTCTACAAACAAATTGATTGGCAGCAAGTTGGTATGTAAAGGAACAAGGAAAGCTCATATGGTTAGGAAAATAATACTGCTTTTACTTTCAAATGAAACAATGTTTGAGCGGAATGAGTTCTTGGCACTGATTAGGAATTAGTGCAAATAAATAGAAAAACTCTTCAGACAATTAAGATGTAATTAGGCTTTTCATCACCTCGCTACACTGATGTGCTTGTCCTTATTAACTTTGCCCCCCTTCTGACTCCTCACAGTTGTACTAAATACGCTCTTCCTCCCTGCCTCAGACTCAGTACCACAGTGGTTCTTGAAAGCCTGACAGGCAGGTTCTCCTAGTTTCCACGTCCTCAGGTTAGAATTAACCTAAGAACCCATCGCTGAGCTCACGACTCAGTCTGGTTGCAGAGGTCCCTGCAGTTCTCTTATTTCCAGCTTGTTTTAAGATTTTTTTTTTTTTTTTTTTTGAGAGAGAGAGAATGAGAGAGAGCACATGAGGGGGGGAGGGTCAGAGGGAGAAGCAGACTCCCTGCCGAGCAGGGAGCCCGATGCGGGACTCGATTCCGGAACTCCAGGATCGCGACCTGAGCCGAAGGCAGTCGCTTAACCAACTGAGCCACCCAGGCGCCCCCAGCTTGTTTTAAGATCTGCCTCTTTCTAGGGTGGCTTTTGAATACCTGCATCCCTTTCTTTCTCAAACATCTTGCTTACCTCCCCGTCAGATTTTTTTCTCCTTTTTTTTTCCTGTGTCATAGTTCCAACGGATAATTAAGTTCTTCTCTAGTTCTGAAGCACTGCTCTGCAGCCATTTTTTAAAATCTTATTTACTGAAGTTGGGATTTTATCACTTGGTGCAGATATATTTATTATAGTTTTAGGTACAAATTATCTGGATGTCTTGCTTCTACCTTCTGCCTTCCTGATTTAACCCTTACTCCTGGAATGATGGTAGAGACTCCGAGCTGATTTGTTCTGTGTGTGGATTATAAGACTCTCTCATTTTATTGCATTTTCTACTTGTCAATAGAATAGTACCAGAGGGCGCCTGGGTGGCTCAGTTGGTTAAGCGACTGCCTTCGGCTCAGGTCATGATCCTGGAGTCCCCGGATCGAGTCCCGCATCGGGCTCCCTGCTCAGCGGGGAGTCTGCTTGAGGATTCTCTCTCCTTCTCCCTCTGCCCCTCCCCCTGCTCGTGCTCGAGTAAATCATCTAAGTACCCCTGGATCTAGAGGTGTCTTAGTTACTAGGATTTTCAAGAGACAGGAGTAGCTCGGGCGCCTGGGTGGCTCAGTTGGTTAAGCGACTGCCTTCGGCTCAGATCATGATCCTGGAGTCCCGGGATTGAGTCCCGCGTCGGGCTCCCTGCTAGGCGGGGAGCCTGCTTCTCCCTCTGACCCTCCCCCCTCTCATGTGCTCTCTCATTCTCTCTCTCTCAAATAAATAAATAAAAATCTTTGGAAAAAAAAAAAGAATGGTTCAAGAATATTGGTAGGTAAGTAAAGAGATATAGAGAACACTGTCTTAGATATATTAGACATCTTCCTATATAGGGTTAATAGAATGAAGTTTTCTTTAAGGACTGAAGCAACTGCCTCTTCATCCTATTATCTTTAGGGTGTCTCTTTGAAGATTTAACTATCCCAGTAAGAGATTCAACCTTTTCACTTAACAATGCAAAGTCAAGGGCCTTCTGACCCTTGGAACTGCAAACACATGTCTCTGAAGTTATTTTCTCATAAGATTTATAGGGACAATCACAAGATACATCTACTTGTCTCTCATGAAAGAGAAATTTAATTGTTCTGTGTAAGTTTATGTGAATTTCGGTCCAGACTTGTAGTCACATTCATGCATGTTGATCTGATAATGCTTATTCAATATTAAATCATTTCCTCTTTCTTCTATATTGGTACAGAGGGATCTTTTGACAGGATTGCTTTATTTGACCAATACCTACCTATATCTTAGAAATTTTTAAAGATTTCCTAATAAAACCATAAAAATATATGAATTTTTGTTTACTTGTATTTTTTTTTTAAAGATTTTATTTGACAGAGAGAGAGATAGCGAGAGCAGGAACACAAGGAGGGGGAGTGGGAGAGGGAAGCAGGCTTCCTGCCGAGCAGGGAGCCCGATGTGGGACTCGATCCCGGGACCCTGGGATCATGACCTGAGCTGAAGGCAGACGCTTAACGACTGAGCCACCCAGGCGCCCTTTACTTGTATTTTTAAGTAAATATATATTGAGTGCTGAATAAATATTGCTCCTTTCCCATTTTTCCTATTGTTTTTGCTTATTCTGATCATGAAAAAATTTTCTACCCAAATAGTTTCTCCTTAGAGAAAACTTGGATATATTATATCCAGAATGAGGTGATTTTAGGTTTAGGACATCAAGCTTTGAGAGGAAAAATGCCAAACTAGAGTTGTTGTTGTTGTTGTTGTTTTTAATTTTATTATGTTATGTTAATCACCATACATTACATCATTAGTTTTTGATGTAGTGTTCCATGATTCATTGTTTGTGTATAACACCCAGTGCTCCATTCAATATGTGCCCTCCTTAATACCCATCACCAGGCTAACCCATCCCCCAACCCTGTTTTTTTTTCCTAATTAATATTGAAAGTTAAGAAAGACTTGCTTTCCAGGCCTAAATATATGTGAACTTTAACCTTAATTAAATATTCAACTCCAGCTGTCTTCTCTGAGAAAGCTTCCCAGTTCACTATAAACCATTTAATGACTCCTATTCCTTAGCTTTTAAAACACCTTTTTTTATCTCAATCTCTTATTTGGCATTAATTTTATGAAGACCTCACATTATTTCTCAAGCATATGTTATATCCCCAGTGAGACTATAGCTGGCTTAAAGCAGGGCTTTTTCCAGTGCTTGTTGGTATCTCACAAAGCCTTACGGGGTAGGTACCTTAACAATTGAGAAACCTTAAACCCATTTACTTCCATAACATTTCTCTTTTCTACTACATTTTACCTCTGGATTGATGATCTGTCCATAGAAATCTTTTCAGAGATATCCACTGTTATCTTACTGGCTGGTCTCTCTGCTGGCCCAGCATAGAAGAGAACACTAATATCCCAAGATGTACATAAAATCATTTGTTGTTGAAGCCTTTCAGGGGTAAAGGGAAATTTAAGAGTTTGAAATAAATAAAGAGGATCATTGGATATCTTTTCAGCAGAATGTTAGAGCCTCTGAACATTATCTGATTCAATAGCATGTTCAGGATTGTCTTCTTTCAGCTATTTTACAACTCCGTAGAAATTAAAGCTAAATTGTAGAGAACTGATAGCAATGCAAACCCATTATGCTCAGTGACAGAACAACTCTCCCTCCTGTGTAAAAGCCAGTTTTGCAACCATTTGCAAGTTCATTTCAATAGTCCTGGTCTATAAAGTTATCTATTCTTTGGAGTCTCAATTGAACGAGTTATAACATCTGTCTGGTTTCCTCATTTAATTATTATTTTTTTAAAGATTTTATTTATTTATTTGACAGAGAGAGAGACAGCAAGAGAGGGAACACAAGCAGGGGGAGTGGAGAGGGAGAAGCGGGCTTCCCGCCGAGCAGGGAGCCCAATGTGGGGCTCGATCCCAGGACCCTGGGATCAGGACTTGAGCCGAAGGCAGACTCCCAATGACTGAGCCACCCAGGTGCCCCTCCTCATTTAATTATTGAGTTAAATTGTATCTTTGATATATTTTAGATTTATAGGAGTCATTATTTTACATCATTCAAAATCATGATTTTACTTTGTTTTGAAAATTATGTTTTAAAAATACTTAGTCTCCTAAAAAGTGCATGCTTCTTTCAGAGTGGAGTATCTCGGTAAAAAACAAACAAACAAACCCTAGTTATTACTTCAAATATGTTTTTATCATAGTCCTTATGTTTTTTTAGTTTATTCATGATGTCCCTCATTCTTAGCAGAAATATGAAGCTGAAGTAATTTAATTCAGTAAATCCTTTTATCTCTGTAGCAGCTATGGAAAGAATTATGGGAAGAGTTCAAAGGAACTAAATATTTCATAAATCATTAGCAGGAAATCATTTTAGTACCAAATTTCCTGAAGAATCTCTGGATTTTAATTATCCATTTTGTCTTTTAGCTAATGTCTAGATTTCCTCTTATACTGGGTAGTTTAAAAATATTACTACCTTCTTGTTCTTTTTAAAGCAAATTCATAAGTGGCACCAAGAAAAACAACAAAAGATAAACTTTCTTATCCAGACATTCAAAATGCCACTCTCCACATACATTTTCTGTCTTATCTTTAACCATCATAAACTATACACTATACATGCCCGCCCTAAATGTTCTCTTCCTACATGTCATAATTTATTTTCTAGTATGACTCTTCATTCCATTTTTTCTTCCTTAATTTCATCAGTATCCAGTTTCACTTAGCCTTTCTAGTTCAGTTCAAATTACACTTTCTCTTACCTGATTTAATCTATTTCAGACCTGAGCCCATAGAAAACTGTTGGGAAAGTCAGTCTCATGTCTACAGTCTTTCTGCCCCCATTGGACTACATAAGAATTGGCCTTGAACTTGGAATGCTTCCTTCCCAAGAGACAGGGAGACCACACAGCCTGTGCCAAGTTTATCACCTGTGTGGGAATATCTTTCTCTGCTTCAGGCTCCATAAATGTTCTGTTGCCTCTGCTTAAAGCCTGTGCGTCATATGACACCTGGACAATTCCAAGGTTAAATGTGTCCTCCAGGATGAGGGGACAGGGTCCTTGCACTATGGCACAGGAGGGTTGTGTATAGGCAAATTGTTCTATGTCGGCTATTGCAAGAGACTCATTGTCCATGGGAGACCAATGCCCACTACTGAAGCTGATCTTGCTCTTTATCTTCTCTATGTGAGTAAAGCATTGTTCCATCTAGTACTTGACTGAACTATGCTCTTGTTGTCTTCAATACCAAGATTCAGTGGGCAGAAATATTTGGACTACTATTCTTGGTATTGTGATCATCTCTGCTATCCCTAATGTAGTCAAAGTTCTCCCCTGGAATATGTAACTGGTGCACAGTGCCCTACTCTCTTAGGATTGAAAAATGGTACATGGTGATCTCAACAAAAACTATTTGTGATTTTCCTGTATTACTAATCACATACAACATAACAAGCCAATTCAGGAAATCCTAATACAAGGTCTGGTTAAAATAACTGCTTAATAAACATTACTGATAAAAATGAAACTGTGAATGGTTAGTTATAGAAATATTCCACTATATGATTTAACTATAGAATTCCTATATTCCAACAAACCACTAATAAAAATCACCTTAGCAGAAGAAACTATAATAGATTATTTAAAAATAAATGGCAGCCTTATTAGGAAATCAGTGGACTTCCAGTAATTAATTTATCTTACATGAGTTTTCTTCCCACTACAATACTATGTTTAAAAATAAACTCAATTTCTTTTCCATCTCATGATGTGGCACTTCAATTCACCCAGAATCACAAATCTAAAGATGTCATGCCTAAATCATTCTTTTATCTTATAACCTTCATCATTCCCATCAAAAGACATTATGAAAAAAAAATGAAAAAAAAGACATTATGAAATGCTCTACTTCTGAAATAAAACTAGAAAATAACTATTTTTCATAGTCTCCACTGCTAACATCCTAGTCTATATTACCATTATCTCTTGAAATAATGCAAAGGTCTTACATTTGGTCCCACTGCTTCTCTATATTGCTATTTTTATTGATTTTTCCTAAAGCAGACATATCATTATAATACATGTCATATATTTCCCTACATTCTAAACTCTGCAATGGCATCCAGTGTTCTTGCTATGATCTATAAGGCTCCACACAACAGTGACCCTGGTTAATTCTTGGACTTCAATGCCAAATATTACCTTCTCACTCACTGTGCTCCATACTCCCTGATGATTTTGAATACCTAAAGCTCAGTCCTTCTCCAGAATTTTCACTTCCTCTTTCTTCTACCTCAATTGTTCTTTGCAAGATATCTCCTTGGTTTATAATCAGCCCTGCCTATCATCGACAAAAGAAATGCCAGAAACTGATTACAAAACACTTCCTAAATACTTTATGCCACACACTATACCTTGGCACTGGGGATACAAATACAATCTTAATCTCTAGACCCTTTGTGTCCTAGTAATAGAAATAATTTATGTAGATAGATGTAAGAATAGGTAAATGAGCAAATGCTGTAAATGAATGAGTAACAAAAGAACAAGTAAAATGTAAATAATTTGATGAAGTCTTTTAGGAGTTATGAGATGACAGTTAAATTTTATAGAGAAATTAATATTGATTTCATGAAAGATAGATGTGTACTAAGTAAGAAACATTTTATTTGTAACTATGTAACTTCTGTGATCATCAGTATTCTGGAGAATTTCCTAACTATGTAGCTATGTATTTAGGTAGCATATCAACACTACGCTTTCAACATATATTTGCTTCATCTCATATTCTGAACATTAGCAAGCTTCTTGAGGAATTGGGTTTTGGAGTGACAAAGTTGTTTAATTTCTGTGTATTCCAAGAAAAGTTTGAGTTTTGGCTCTTTAAAATCAAACATATCTCTTTGCTCATTCAAAACTTTACCAATGAACTAGACATCTTTAAAATATATTTTGTGAATATTATTACAGAGCCCTTATAAATCAGACCATGGCCTCCAATTACCTCTTTCAGATGTTTCTTTGCTCCAAAATGAGGACATGTATGAAAGTCATACATAAATAGTTACAGTAGTATTACCTTTGTATTTAAAAATTATAATGGACCATATTTGAATGTTATGGTACACTGGGATGTCAACATAGTAATTTGGCCTGCAGACTGTGTTGTCAGAATGCCTAAGTTTGAATCCTGGTTCTGTCACTCCTAATTATGTGTGTGACTTTGAGCAATTGTCTTAACAAATATGAGCCTCAGTTTCTTACCTGGAGAGTGGTGGTAACAATTTTTTTTTTTTTTTTGTCCTGTAGGCTTCTTAGTTAAGATAACACCTTAGATTAATGCCTTGTTTATACTGTGTATTCAACATTTGGGGATTTGTTAACTGTTATTTTTTTAACACCTACCATGTAACCTGGAATGGAAAAATAAACTAGCAATTGAAAAACAGGAGACATTTCCATTATTGCCAATATTTGATTTTTCAGTTTCAGTGAGAGGTTTTCTTTCAAGAGTGTGCCATTTGGAATGAGGTAATAATTATTAAATATGAGTTTCACTTGGTCATAGGAGACCAGGTGGTTTAATTTTAATAGGACTATTAAGCTATGGGAGGCAGCAGCTTGAAGACTAGTAATTTGAAGCAGTTGAAAAACAAGTTTAAAAAAAGACAGTTGTGGGAGACACCATATCACACAAAATGTAGATGGACTTTTTTCTTACATTGACATAATGTGACAAAGGTCTACAACATGACTAAAAAACCTTATTTGTCCTTCAAAGGGCAATAAAAATAGACAATGAAAATACCTTTATCTAGAAGAAAATTGTCCAAGCAATGTAAAGAATAGACAATAGTTTTCTTATTTAAAAAGCTGAAGAGGGGTACCTGGGTGGCTCAGTCGGTTAAGCACCTGCCTTTGGCTCAGGTCATGATTTCAGGGTCCTGGGACAGAGCCCCACATCAAGCCCTACATCAGGCTCCCTGCTCAGCAGGGAATCTGCTTCTCCCTTCCCCTCTGAACCTCTCCCATGCCCATGCTTGCGTGCTCTCTCTTTCAAATAAAAGATTTAAAAAAAAAACTTTAAAAAAACATAAAAAAAAAAAACTGAAGAATCCGAAAAAAATACCAAGAATCTAAGCGATTATACATTTGTATATGGAAAAAAACAAACTGGTGACATAAAGAAAAATCAACATGTCTATGTGTCTCTGAGCTTTCTCGAACATACATACCTAGTGTGTGTGTATATATATATATATACACACATATATATATGGAGAGAGAGAGAGAGGGAGGGAGGGAGCAGCAGAGGGAGAGGGAAAAGCAGACTCCCTGCTGAGCAGAGAGCCCAACATGAGACTTGATCCCAGGATCATGACCTGAGTCAAAGGCAGACGCTTAACCATCTTAGCCACCCACAATTTTTTCAATTAAGCTTCACTAGCAATAAAATTGAAATTGTAATTTAATGGAACTGTTTATGGTATTACCCTCAAATTGCAACTTTTTTTTTTCTTTACGTATTTTCTCTCTGGACCTCTAGTACAGAGGTCTGCAAACTGTATTTTGTAGTCTCTCCTGCCACTTGGATTCTGTTTAGTTTCTGCCAACAGGAAGGGCTCAAGCCAAATTTGAAGGTTGAGGAGAGATAGAAGTCATGCTGCTTTGCTTCTGGTGGTCGGCTAATGAAAGCAGCAACAGTAGGTGCTCTTTGCTCTGGCAGCCATGATTCTAGTAGCTTAGCGGTAGGGGCTCAGGCATGCAGCAGTGCTGGTAACGGAGCCTCCGGCACCACACGCAGCAGCTAACTGCTCGTCCAGCAGGGGCGCTTTCTGCACAGAAGCAACTACTACCATCCTAGGTAGCATTGGTGAATGTGCAACACGTACTTGAAACAAACGTGAATTCTGGAGTTCTTGGCTTTAGTGTACCATAAATGCTCCTTAGGTCAACATGGTTGATAGTGTTGTGTTTGTCTTTTAGGATTTTGCCCCTCTTTTTATTTTTTTGGCAATATAAGTAGCTGACAGTAGTATTACATTTTTAATTCTGGGGCGCCTGAGTGGCTCAGTCATTAAGCGTCTGCCTTCGGCTGAGGTCATGATCCCAGGCTCCTGGGATCGAGCCCCGCAACGGGCTCCCTGCTCAGTGGGGAGCCTGCTTCTCCGTCTCCCACTCCCCCTGCTTGTGTTCCCTCTCTCGCTGTCTCTGTGAAATAAACAAAATCTTTTAAAAAAAATTACCATCCAGCAGGCAGTTCATGTGGTTAAATTCAAACTGCAAACTCTGCCTCTGCACTTTTGGGGCAACAGCTGAAATCTTAGTTGTTCTTTTAAACTTGGCTGGGCCGCTTGATCTTTGCCTCACACATGTCTAGATCAGGGTTCACCAGAATTGTAGGTAGAGTTTATTTACATAATTTGAAACTCTGCAGGGCTCTCTTTTTCTTCTATGTTTCCCTTACTTTCCAGCAGTTGTGGCTGCCTCGATCTGCCCTGTAGTTTCTTCAAAGCAGCGAGAAGGTGGTGTTTATACCAGAGCCCTAGCTGCCCTGCATGGCACTGTTCTCAGGCTAAAAGGGAGACAAACGGGAATCTTACCCCGTCCTGTTTATTTCTTCTAAGTGTTAACTCTCCTCCAGTATTTGCCTGTTTCTGTTCACTCTCCAGTGCTTTCAGGTAGCTGTATTTGTTTTGCTGTTTGTGTGTATACATGTTTATGGTTGATATCTGTGGAAAGATTGTTCCGATGAGAACCACCCCTGCAGTAGCATCCGTGGGAGTGAGCCCAGCACACTCAGCAGCAGCCCTTAGCAGGTAACAGTGCGTGGCAGTCTCAGCAGCATCCAGGCCAAGGACGCCGCATGTATTTATTTCAAGGGGAGATGGTGTCGCTGTATTGTCAGTGACATTCAGTGTACTGCTACCACCTTCTCCATGTATGCCTTCTTCCCCGGAGCAATAGAAACTTCCTGACATTGAGAAGTGCTCCCTTTTCTGCAGCAGCTCTCCCAATGTTTATTTGTTGGTTTGTTTTCCTTCCCGATATTCCCTGCATTCAATTCCCCTGCCTGAACTACCTAGGGAGCTTTCTGTTTATTGAATAAATAATACTACTTATACATGACTGATGACAATATCAACAGTGAATAAATAATTTTAAAGGCAGGGAGAAAAGAAGAAAGAAAAGGAGAGAGGGGGGTTTTCAGATAAAACTTTTTTGATTTTTATTTGCTAGGTATTATTCTAGGATGAGGACATAATGTCTAACCTTTTTTTAACACTATCATTTTTTTTGTTCATACTTTAATTACCCTAAGTGTTTCCTTAATAAATGTCTATTGAATAAATTAATGAATGAAAACTATATGGCTAGAGGTTGAAATGAAAAAAAGAATTCCTAATTTTAAAGAAATTTATTGTCCAGTGAAGTATTTCTCAAAGTCTTTTTTTTTTTTAATCTGAAACCAAAGCAGAATGGAGGAATTAGGAGCCAGTTATAGGATTTGTCTAGAAGAATAGAGGTAGAAAAACAGCTGTTTGGGGGGTGCCTGGGTGGCTCAGTTGTTGAGCGTCTGCCTTCGGTTCAGGTCATGATCCCAGGGTCCTGGGATCGAGCCCCACATCGGGCTCCTTGCTCAGTGGGAAGCCTGCTTCTCCCTCTCTCACTCCCCCTGCTTATGTTCCTGCTCTCACTGTCTCTTTCTCTGTCAAGTAAATAAAATCTTTAAAAAAAGAAAAAAGAATAAGGAAAGGGCGCCTGGGTGGCTCAGTCGGTTAAGCATCTGCCTTTAGCTCAGGTCGTGATCCCCAGTCCTGGGATCAAGCCCCGCATCAGGCTCCCTGCTCGGCGGAGAGCCCATTTCTCCCTCTCCCACTCCCCCCGCTTGTGTTCCCTCTCTCTCTGTCTCTCGCTGTCAAATAAATAAAATCTTAAAAAAAAAAAAAAAAGAAAGAAAAAGTATAACAGCTGTTGATATAGGTCATGGTTGACCTGGTAGGCTCCAGTGCCATCAAAGGATTGGGACTCATAGAAACGCAGGATACAGGGCGCCTGGGTGGCTTAGTTGGTTAAGCATCTGCCTACGGCTCAGGTCATGATCCCAGGGTCCTGGATTGAGCCCTACATGGGGCTCCCTGCTCAGCGGGGAGTCTGCTTCTCCCTCTCCCTCTGCTGCTCCCCCTGCTCCTTCTCTCTCTCTCCCTCTTTCTCTCAAATAAAATCTAAAAAAAAATATTAAAAAAAAGAAACTCAGGATTCTATTAAGACTCAAGCAAAACAGAGTCCATATAAGTGTGCAGCCTTCCTCCATGGGAATGGGAGGCACTTATACTGATAAAGCCACAGAAGTTCCTTTTGCTACTCTCGTAGGTATAAAATTATGTTCAGGTTTGGTTGGTTGTCTAGATGAGAACAAGTGAAATATTGACTCATGGCCGCAGCTGGAACTATAAACCTGCATATACATAACTGGATGCTGATTAACAATAATATTAAGAATATAGCTATAATGGGAATAGAAATGTTGCACATATACAAAATGCTTAATTGTGCTATAATTCTACAAGAAAAATAATAGGAGTATAATTGTTTGATCTTGCATGTTCAATTCCTCTAGGAATGGGACACCCACTTGATACAGAAAACAAGGAGCATGCACTCAAAGATCCATAAAGTGTATCTATGGTGAGGAAAGGATGATGACTTGGGACAAGTTCAGAAGAAACATCTATCTGGCAATACTATTGGATAGATGTTAAATTGTACAAGTATGACAGTTATTAAATAAACATTATATAAAGAAAGAGTACTGAAAGAGATGCTGATTTTCACATACCATAGAGAGAATACAAAACAAAATGGAAATTTGTTTTATCAAAGAAATACCAATTATCATTACTGTGAAGTACATACCAGCAACACCAATTCCCATGTAGGGCACGATGTGCATACTATTATGTCAGATTAACTTTATGTGTATTTTATTATTCCCCTAAACTACTGATGCATGTTTAGCTCTCACTTATTATTGTTTGGTGTTAGAGAAGCATTAGCAATATACATTTATGTTTAACTCAGTCCTTGCCTCTCAATCATGTATAATAAACACACATTTGCCTAGAAATATATTGTCAATATAATTTTTACCTTGGCTCTTACGTGTTATATGCAAATTAATGAAAAACCCCATTCTTTTCTTTTAGAAAACATGCTTATGTAACTCTTATTTGTTAAATAATTTGGACCTGAGGGAGCAAAGAGTCACAAACTAGTCGAAGATGTCCCACAGGTTAACACTGACCTCCGAGCCACTATGATATTCACCTTTTTCTCATTCTTTCTCCTTAAGGCCATAAAATATAAGGTTGTCTCCATGAGGTATGCTGGTTTAGCACAGTGTTCTGGCTACAACGGTGTACTTCACTGCTTTGCAAATTACCACAGCGTTCATTTAATTCAAAGAGGGCTAACAGGGCTTACCTGTGTCAGAGACTAACATAGATGTACGGCTTGGTGGTCCCATTTCTTATATGAATCTCAAATGTCATTTGCTCTTTTTTATAATGTTACTAAATATCCCTTAGGACCCCAGCGTAAACTCAGAGGACCTCATTTTAGAAGTAATTAGAGTGACATACTCTGTGTTGTAATACAAATCTAACCCCCCCTTTAAATGTGGCCCCCAGTTCTTGTTTTGGCCAAGGATATGTGTTACTACAGCCAACCCTTCAGAAAAGTTGCTTTCCTAAAAGCCACTCTCTAGAAAATAGATAGGAGCAGAAGCATTTTGCTTTTTCCTGGTATCTTCCCATTACTGTCCTCCCCACCTCCCAACATCTTATTTTGTCTTTGGCTAGAGATGTTATGTAAGGTGGTGGCTTGGGCCAAGTTGGAGAGTGACTCAGTTTTCCTAGATATCTCCCATGTATACAGGAGGTATATACATAATTAAACTTGTTTTTTTCCTGTTAATCTTTTTATTACATGGGGGGTGGAGGGGGCTTAGCCAAGAACCTAGAAAAATGTAGGAAAATTATTTTCCTCCCCTACAGACACTTACTGTTACTATTAGAACCCAGTTACTATGGTGTGAGAAGACCAAGTGTTCACAAGGAGAAGCCTCATGTGGATGTATCAGCTGAGGTGCCAGCCAACAGCTACCATTAATTGCCAGATATATGAATAAAAGAGCCTTCAGATGATTCCAGCCCCTAGAAAATGAGTTACCACCAGCCTTTGAGCTGCTTCTGCATGGAAAAGAGAGCTTTCCCTGTTGAATCCTGCCCAAATTGCAGATTTATGAGCAAAATAAATTATTGTTGATGTTTTAAGCCACTTAGTTGGGGTAGTGTTTTATGCAGAAATAAATTACTAGAACAGGCACAATTTATTATTTCATTTAAGAACATAAAGGATGTAATTTATCTTTCTAGATTTGTTCTCTAACATTTAAATATGGGGTATTAAAAAACATCTATCTCATAAATATATTATTTGGGGGGAGGGCATTTGACATAAACCATAATTAATCTGGAAAAAAATATATCCACATCCAAAGATTATATTACAACCCAAATGTTAGAGGCAGTAAGTTCTACTTTAGAGTTCTTTTAGATTTTGTAACATGAATTTAAATTCTAATAAATATTATTAACATTCTACAGATAAAGTGTTAACATCCAAATTAAGTTTTATCTCTTCATTCTTACCTTAAGAAAATCGTTGAAGTCTATTTGGGGATAAGGCATAGAGTGGACACAGGCCAGTCATCATAACCTAATCATAATATTGTGTCAGATACAGAAATACCAAACTTTTTGTTGGGTACACTGAAAAAAAATATGTTTTTCTACTAGTTCTGTTTATGCATTCAGTGGGAAAACTGAAATTTGCCTTGGAGCTGATTCTTACTTTGTTTTATAATCAACCTTTTGGTGAACCTTTCAGTTATGCAGTTATGTATCTATCACTATTTTCTTAAAAATTGTGAATTCACAGAAGTCCTACAAAAGTACATGGTTCAGACTGAAATTCTGTTTTCTATTTAGTAGTGCCAACTGAATGTAACTGTAGCAAATGTATTCCTTTACGTACATGGTGAATTTATTTTCTTAATCTAATCGTTTTTATAATCATTTCTGTAGACTGGTCTATAAAGGAAGGAAGACCTTGGACTTCTACTCACTGGCACTGGAAGAAAGGCTATGAAAAGAACCATATTGTATTTGGTGCACCAGAATCCAGACTGTTCTCTTATTGTTGTCAAAAACTGAGTAAAATGTCCAAATAATGTGAAATGCACTGTTGTAATTAAGATACCTGGGTCATAGAGCACTAACTGACCCTTTCAAGAGTTGGGCATTCTAGAGAATGGGGAGGATAATCCTCTGTGCTCCTCACAAAATCTTAATCCTGAAGCAGGATATAAAATGGTAATTGAAATTAAAAAAAGAAAATCTTTCTGAAGGGTAGGACAAATTGAACTAGAACTCCAAGGTATAGCAATATGGGAGCATTTCTGATGATGGAGGGAATTTAGCAATCGAAGTGGAAGCAAGTCACTGCTAAGCCAGAAGATGAACTTGTAAGGGACTGTGAATTCAATCTATGGAATACTGGAACAATAATTCTTGCAGCTGTTTTATTTCCATTAAGTAGTCTGTTTTACTTTATGCCTAACCTTTAATACAGTCTGGTTGAAATTATATGAGTCTTATTCTTGGTAGGGAAATTAGGGAGATTCACATTCTTCAGAACTAATTCCCGTGAGCTGTACAGAATCATGTCACTATAGTAACATGGAGACTTATCTTTCTGAGTCACCATTAGAGTCAAAAGGGTAGCTTATATTTTAAGGGCATTTCTAGTTCTCCTAACTTGTGAGTTTTTCTTTCTATATTTAGGGAAATAAGTTAAAACATAATAATGACAGTTCTATTATAATTTATATGGCATAAAGAAGCCACAAATCCTCGGGTCTATAAAGGGAAGAGTCGCCCTTTTCAGGAAGCCAGCTAAAGGAAATGATGGTAGCCAGATATGCAGTAAGTATGTGCCCTTCTGCAATACCGTGGCTTAAGAAATATGCATATTTGGCCAGATGACCAAAGTATATTTCTCATATATTTGGTCTTTGCCTGTGGTTCCTGGCTCACAACTCCCAAACTCTTGAAATTTTCTGAGCATGGGAGCATCTTTTGTCTTATGAAAATGTGTAAAAGAAACATTTAAAATGGAGTGGGGAAGGCCTAAAGGAGGAGTTCTCCTGCACATACCACTTGTCACAGCCACCTAACCAACAGAAAGAAGTAAACATTATCTTGACAAAGGGAGGATACTTTTCACATAATTTTATCTCCTGCTTTTAAAAAAAGAAGAAACACCCCTCTCTGTCCTAGCACTAATGCATTAACCACCGTTTGCAGCCAATAAGAAACCATCACAACTTCAAACTCTCATTTTTCTGTGGTAAACTTTTGCTCAAACCATCCATGTTAATTTTCTCTGAAAATCTAATAAAAGCTAACCTTCCCCTCTTCTCTTCAGACATGCCTATGCTTCACCATAGTTTGCTTGTCCCAAATTACAGTTCTTCTGCTCTTCCCAAATAAATTCATTTTGCTGCTACAATAACTGGCTATTTTTAAAGTTGACAGTCATAATATTTGGTCTCTTGTCCTCAGTTGCTGAAATTGTTTCAGAGCCATAAAGGTGAAATATCAGGGCACCTGACATCACAACCGGGTTTATATTCATGAAGTGACTTCTGGAAAGCACCTAAGGATGGAAGCCTATTGCCAAGGGATCCAACCCTGAATAGAGGGGTGGAATTTTCAGTCCCATTCCCTGATTTCTAGGGAGGGGAGAGGGGCCTAAGATTGAATCCATCACCAATGGTCAATGATCTCATTGATCATGCCTATGTAATAAATCTCCCTTAAAAACTCAAAAGGAAGGGGTTCAGAGAGCTTCCTGATTAGTGAACACATGGAGACTTGGGGAAAAAGGCATACCTGGAGAGGGCATAGAAGCTCCCCACCCTTTCCCCATACCTTGCCTTATGCATCTCTTCCATCTGGCTGTTACTGAGTTATATCCTTTTATAATAACCCAGTAATCTAGCAAGTAAAATGTTTATTTGAATTCTGTGAGCTATTCTAGCAAATTAATTGAATTCAAGGAGGGGATCATTGGAACTTATCATCTATAGCACATTGGGTCAGAAGCAGAGGTTACAACCTGGACTTGCAACTGGCCTCTTAAATCTGCATGCCTGCCTGTATATGTGGCTGATGGGGAAGGGGGGTGGTCCCTGAGGGACTACACCCTTAACCTGTGGAATCTGATGCTATCTCCAGGTAGTTAATGTCAGAATTAAGCTGAATTCTAGGACACCCAGTTGATTTCATGAGAATTATTCAACGTGGGAAAATCCCCACTCCCATACACATTGAAATCGGTACTAGAATATTTTACCTTCTTTACCCTTCCCCACTGTGGTTGGCGATCATGGACTATCAGCAACAATAGCCCGTTCCTGCCTCACTCCTAAAACCAAGTATAGCAATATGCTCTTTTTCTACAGTATGTACCTATTCATATGCATTTCCCTCTTTAACAGAAGGGTCACCATGACTACTGTACAGGTTTGCTGCTTCTTAAAGGTCACCTAGTACTGTGTCTTGCCTAGTCATTAGTGGGCACAGAAAAATGCTTGTTAACTGTCTCAGTAGGTATTTACTGAATGCATATTCTCTACAAAGCAAACATAGTATAAGACCCAAAAACGAAGATAAAGATCTTTTCCTTCTTTGGGTACCTAAAAATATCTAGGCACAGATTTTATATATATATATATAGATATATATATAGATATCTATCTATCTATCTATATATATATCTATATATATATCTCTCTCTATATATATATCAATAAAACCTGCATAAATTTATCAAAGTATAGTTGACACAATGTTACATTAGTTTCAGTGTACACCATAGGGATTCAACAAGTCTATTAGACATAGATTTTTGAACATCAATGGATACGTGATATCAATTGAAAATAGAATATAAATAAGTTAGAAATTAAGTTAAAATAACATACAAAAACAGATCTTCCCTTAAAGTTAGTAAGTAGTTAATAGAAGTGCCAAATAGTCATGTAGCCTGGGTTGTCTATTGTATTTAATGGCAAACACATACAAAATTATTATATTTGTATGACAGGCAATATCTAACCTTTTCCAAGGGTAAACCTAACCTACAGTTCATTTTTAGCATACTGGGTACCCCTCAGTCAAGACCTATGAAAAAGGGAAATACTTGACATAGTCTAGAACTATCACAGAGTATGATCATTAGTAAATGTATTTAGGTTGTTGGTAAATATTTTAAGAAAATATGTTAGTGATATTAAAGTATGTCAACCAAAACCAGGTTAGAACCAGGGTGAAGAAAGTGAAGTATCTGCCTTAGAAATAAAATCTGAAGAGTCAAACTCAGTAACGAATATTTTTTTGCTATACTAAAAATAATCGACATTAGTGTAAAAAATTCCTAATGGACAAAATATTAAAATTTTAAAGAAAGACAAGATCCCACTTTTCCCTTGCACAACCCTGCCTCACACACCTCACCCTAATCTGAGCCCTGGTTCAAATAAAACTTTGTTTACAAAAGCATACAGTGGACTTTTGGGCTCTAGAGTTTGCCAGTTTTTGTTTTGTTTTACTATTTCATAAATATTATTTATCTTAATTACTGAGTTGTTTTTGTTTTTTGTTTTTTGGTGTACCTGATGCCAGTGCCCTACTCTCCACTCACCAGTCTGACTCTCATTTGAGCAGCCCCAAAAGATCATAAATGATGCCTTCAATATACTTTTCTGCTATTTAAACATTTACCACTGACCTCAAAAATGAGAGAAAGAGTTCAACTAATGTAGGTCAGGGTTTGGCAAGCTATGGCCTGGCCTTCGGTCCAAAACCAGTCCACCATCTGTTTTTTATAAATAATAAATACAGCTGAATGGGAACACAGTCATGCTCACTCATTTGTATGTTGTCTATGGCTACTTTACGCTACAATGGCAAGGATGAACAGTGACAGAGACCATATAGCCCCCAAAATATATAGTATTTACTATCTGACCCTTTACAGAAAACATTTGCCAACTTTTGATGTATACCAGAGAAGATAGGCCTAAATTATAAATCCTATTAATATCTTTATCTAATATAATTTGAATGTCCTTACATTTTAAAATGAATGGCTCTGGACAAACAGAGTCATAAATAATTTCCAGGTTAACATGTCCTCTTCTCTTCTCTTCCCAATGATAACTGGGATAATTTGAGATAAGCTAAATCTATGTTTACCAGAGAACTATATAAATAAGAAAACTTTCATTTTAAAGTCACCTTATGAAATAGTAATGATTTCTCCCCCTCCATGACTAACCAATAAAATTATTGATATGATAAAATATTCAAGTTTGCTTACATGTCTAAATATGCAGAGTTACTGCATACTTACGATTCTGATGTATGACATGCCTTGTGAGGGGCTTTATTTTTTTTCTTCTGGAATCCTTAAGCCAAATAATTAATCATTTGTCAAGTCATTTAGTGTGGTTGTATTTTAGGATTACTTGGGGAGATTTTTTAAGATTCCAATATCTAGGCTCTACCATTTTAAATCCAAATCTTGGGGTGGGAGTTGGGGAATCTAGCTTTCAGGTCAAAGTTAGAATTTGGGTTAGGGTAACACTGGTTGCCCATGTGTGAGTTTAAATTCTTCTCTGCTTTTCTCAGCTTTCCCTAAACATAGGGCTTTCTATCAAAGTTTGTTAGAATTTATTGTGTTTATTTGATGTAGGACTACTGATAATTTTTTTTTTTCTTTAGCCACTTTAGCTAGTTAGGTCAGAAATTCAAACAATTGAAACAACTGAAAAGCTAATTGCTGTAGTTCTCCAAAAGATGCTTTAATCGATTTACACCTTATGTAATTTTCCCTTCCCACTTTTGTAGTTTACAACAATCCTAAATGTGCTTTCCTGATTGGATAGCAACGGGAGTGAAAATTATTAACTACTTTACAAATATTTGACCATCCATTTGATGTCATCCAGTTCCATTAATTATTATAGAATTCAAAGGCAAAACATTTACAATAATAAAATCAGACTGAAAATGTGCTATATCAATCTCTAGCTACCTGTCCGCTGCAGTGTCTAACAGAAATCAAGCATTTTAAGAAGCAAAAAATTAATCATATTAAAAAATATGCTTACTAAATGTCCAAAGCCTTTCATTAAAAATATATATTTTAGCAAAATGTGGCTACCCTTATTTTACTGAGGTGCTCCTTCTGTGCTCTAAACATAGAAAACACAGAATCCAAGCCCCTCTGCTAATAGTCCTAACTACAACTTTTTCGAATTCCTTATCTATGACTGAGCCATGGGTATTGTAAAGATAAATAAATAAATAATGTTGAGAAACTGTCTGAGTCTGTTCAGACTGGTAAAACAGAATACCATAGGCTGGGTAGTTTATAAACAACAGAAATTTATTCCTCATAATTCAGGAGGCTAGGAAGTTTAAGATCCAACACAAGCACATATGGTATCTGTGAGAGTCTACTTCCTGGTTCATAGGTGACTGGGTCTTCACATAGGGGAAGGGATGAGCCTCGTTTTCTGGGTTCTCTTTTATAGAGAACACTAATCTCATCCATGAGCGCACTGCCTTCATTACCTAATCACCTCTAAAAGGCCCTACCTCCAAATACCATCATATTTGAGATTAAGTTTTCAACACATGAATGTGGGAGGGACACAAACATTCAGAGTATGGTCACAAGCATATATAAAGTGATTTGTTTTGTGATAATTTAAAAGTTACATTCTAGATCCATCATGTTTTATACATGGTACAAAGACTTGTAACTTCTGAGTAGTTGAAGATACAAACTTTATTTAAAATTCGATAATACCTCTGTTTTATAAAAAAGTGAATGAGTGCCCCTTTAATTCTCAAAAATAACAAACATGTACTTTAAAATGATAAATGTCAAAAGAAATTGTGTTACATAGTACACTTACTTTTTAATTTTTTTAAATTCTGAGAGAGAACGAGAGCATGCATGCGTGCATATATGCAAGAGGCAGGGGAGGGACAGAGAGAGAATCCCAAGCAGGCTCCACACTCAGCACAGAGCCTGACTTAGGGCTCGATCTCACCATGATCCCGAGATCATGATCTGAGCCCAAATCAAGAGTCAGAGCTTAACCAACTGAGCCACCCTTGTGCCCCAACACACTTGTGTTTGTTTGTTTTAATACAGAATACAGCAAAGCTGTGTTTATTTTCTGGATGCAAATATGGTGAAATGATATAAAAAGAAAATTATAGAGGAGGCAGCAAAATTTAATGGGATTTCAGGTTGGAAACTGAAGACTTAATTGAATGCATCAAATATGTATGCCAAACTACATTTGTGATTAAAACATAAGTTGGTAAATATAATCTTTTCACAGTGTCAAAAGCAATCTTGAAGGCACTATGAACCATGCTATATGAAGAATAATTGAAGCAATTTGGAAGGTAAGACAAATGAAGAAGGTACAATACCATTTTGTTGTGATTATTTGAAGAATTTTGCTAAAGAGGGATTATATTTGCTTTTGCTTTACAGAATTAAGAAAACAGATAGGATGTCAGACAGGAAAAGACAGGAGCTCAATAGAAGGAAAAGACTTAATGAAATTGTTAAAAAAAAAAAAAAAAAAAAAGAGAACCAAGGCTTTAGAGAATAACATTTTAGATCTTGGTTCCCAAACAAAAGAAGGCACAAAAAATACCTATGGTGCTTTTTTAAACAAAAAAGGTCCCATTCCAGATATTCTTATTCATTAGTCAAGCTTGAGAGAAGGAATCTGTTTTATACTCTGACAGTTGATTCTGATGCAAGTGGCCTAATAGACCACAGCTATCCCTCTCTGGGGAAGAATTTCCATGTTTATATACATTAGGCTCCTTTTTTTTTTTTCTTTTGATCATTGAGATTCTAATTACCAAGATTTTTTTTTTTTTGAGGTAAAACTTTCAAGGTACTGATGACCACAAATAATTTCATTTGATAAAATTGAAAATTGGGTAATTTTAGAATTTGAATCTCAATTTTCAAAAGTTCCTCAAGCCCTGGTCCCCTCTGTTTTCTCTTGTACATGTCTGAGTCTACTTCTACTGTTTTGGAAGCTCGAGATTAAGAAGGGCTTTGAAAATAAAGGACGTGGAAAATCACTAATCAGATAACAATTCATTTAATGAGAGAGAGTGGGTTATGTTCCCATGTCCCAGACTCAAGTAAACATGGACCTCAGATTACATTCCTATAAAGATACAGGGTACCTGAGTCTCCAAAAAGTCACCCTATGCCTCACGTGGGAAGACAACAGATATTTCGTAGTCATAAAAGGCATTTTTTTTTCCTGCCACCATGGTCTTATTTGAGATGCACAATCCCATTTTTTCCTAAAATACTGTCACTTCTCTAATAATTAGATCATCTATAGCACAATTAGTACCAGTAACCAACACCCAGAAACAATAAAGGACTTACTTGTTACTTTTCAAATGTGGCATAAACTGATATTTGTCATCTCTTTAGGGATGACTCTTGGTCATGCATGAAGACTGTAAGTTTGTTTCACGATGCACATCCATAACAGCACAATAGCTGAGACTGCAGTGGTTCCTCTTTTCTCTATTCTCCCTTAGTCTCTCAATTCCTCTCCCCCATTTCCTCCTTCCTTGTTCTCCCTCCCTCCCTCCCATCTTTCTTCTAATCGCTCCATTTGCCTCCTACATTTCTTTTTCTTGAAATGTCGATCCAATCACCCTTAATAATTCATCTTACACTTGAGTAGCAGTTTCTTCATCTCTTTCCCTCCACTTTCCTCTCCATGTTACTAGTTTAATCTATTTACCTTTTTCCATGGCCTAACTAATGGAAATTAAAAATTAATCATCTTCCTTCCATCCTTTTCCTTCCTTCCTATAATTAGCAGTTAATAATCACCACTAGGCTACATAGATTAAAACAACAACAAAACAAAACAAAAAAACCATTGTCACTGGTCTCCCAGAGTTCACAGTTGAGTGTTCCTCGTTCCTCTATGCCACTGAATTAAAAATCCCTATATGTAATTAGAGAAAGGAAAATTTTCAGCAAGCTTTGGGTGGAAAGAGATCAGACCACTGAGATCACAAGAATTATGCTTTTCAGAAGTAATGTTTAATCCCAGTTCTGTCCTATCCAGTATTAATTTCTATACTTTGCAGAATTATACACTATTCTTAGAAATGATAAATTTTAAAATATTTTTTGAAAATACTAGGTGATACATTTCATGCTTTATTAATATTACTTTAGGGCAAGATCTTTAATTGGGCTTACTCTGCTTTTAATTTTAGAAATAAAACTCAAGTATTTTAAGTCTTCGTTAAATTATACACTTAAGCAGTTTTCTCCCCAAACTTAGGGAAATAATAATTTTGCTGAATGTAGAATTTAACAAAAGACCAGGTGTTTGCTTTCACTCTCTGGTTCTCAGTCTCTTTTCAACACAACAATGCATGAAAAAGGTATATAAAACCTGGAAGATGCATAAAGCTTCAAAGAAGAATAGCCTTTATATACATTACAGTTTCATCATTATTCTATTAATAAAATGCAGTTGGCCTGTTTTGAGTAATTTTCAGTCCTTTTTTGTTTTGTTTTCCTTCCATATTCAATTAGTCAACAAATTTTGCTGTGTCTGTTTGACAACTTCTTTTGCATCATTCCTACCTATTTCATTATTACTCTAGCATTTTTACTTTAGGCTCCTATTTTTCAAATAATGTACTAGTAACTTATTGAGAGTAACTTATTGAGAGCAAATCTCACCTCTCCAACTCATTCTACCCAGTCAAGAGAGTTATAGCTCTAAAACACTTGAAATATTTTTAGTTCTTATAAAAAATTGGTAACTTTTAAATTCTTACTTTGGTACTTAATGTTTCTCCCAAAATTTAACCCCAAAACTTTATTTAGCACAAATCTTTGAGCATCTCTAGGTGTCGGGTCAGCCGACATAATGGTAAGCATATACAAAGTCCTCATTTGTACAGAGTTGTTTTCTAAAGGAAAAACAATTTCAGATGCAAAAAAATAAGAAGTTTTAATTATTATAAGCACTGAAAATAATGGGCATGTAGTGCTCTGAGAATATCTGTGAGAGGAATTACACACTCAAGGGCTAAAGGAAGCCTTTCCTGTGAAAGTGATACCAGAACTCAGGTAGGAATAATTGCCAGAAGTTAAATAAGTGAAGAAGGGTGCATGTATTTTAGGCAGAAGAGTGGGTGCCAAAGCCCTATGGCAAAAGGTACTTAAGGACAAGTGAAGAAACTCAAAGATGTTCATCTCATCTGGAATGGAGAGAGCCAGAAGGGTAAGAACATGATAGAGATGAGGCTGGAGAGTTAAGCAAGGGATTGATATATAAGTGCCTTAGAGGTCATGTTAAGGATGTTTGGTTCAGATTAAAAGGCAGATAGGGAAGTATCCATTACGAAACAATTGTAGATAAGGAGCCAGGACCAACATCATGGTTAGTGGTAGTAAATACAGAATACTGTATTAATTCAATAGGAAATTAATTCAGTAGGAAATAAAATACCTGCAGGTGAGTAGTTGAAGGTGCAGGATTTAGAAAATAAAATCTGCAGAACTCGGTGATAGATAGGATATAAAAGATGAAAAGGAAAGGAGGATTAAGATTTACTCTTAGGTATCTGGCTGGTGCAACTAGAGGAATAAGGAGGTCTTGTTCTGAGAACAAAAACATTAAAATTAGATCAGATTTGTGGGAGAAAAATCTCAAGTATTAAGATGGACTGAGTTTGAGGTGCCTTTGAGTCAACCAAGGAGAGAATATGCTTGCTGTTGGACTTAGAAAATTTTATATGTAAATTATTACTTCACTTCTACACACACTATAAATTAATCACATAGAGGTGTTTTTTATTGCCTAGACTTACCATAAATCTTCCCAGAATGTTCTTACCACACACCAAAATTCCATTCATATTTCAGTCCTTTATGGATACACTAAGGGACATTTTTCATGAGTTTATAATCTGCCAGATATTGAGCTTGCAGCAGGTGCTTAAGATTAATCATTTATATTTCCCCCACCAAGAGAGTTTTTAATACAAGAGTATATATATCTACAGGTCCACACACACTCACACCCCTCCATGCACAGCAGTAATTACAAATGTCATTCTAGGACTAAGGGTATATAAAACAGGTAACATAAGCTGAGTCTTGAGGAATAAGTAAATGTTCATCACATATACTATTGAATGAGATATAGTCTTCCAAGTTACCATACTATTTAGGTCAACTTACCCACCCATCCCCAAACATACATACACCAAAACAAATGCTTTCTTCCTTCCCATTATTTTCTTCAAATATCTTGACAATGAGATAGTAGCTAATTATTTCTTTCCCTCACTAAATTTTATACTCTGTGTATTCAGGAATTTTCTTCTTTTGGGTCAGTTATACACTTGATCCTAGAATAGTCTTCTACATATGGTAGGCAACCAATTAAAATTTATTGAAGGAAATGATTTAAGAAGAAAGTACTGACTCAAAGTTCTTAAATATATGTAATATGAGAAGTATTTTCTGATAAAACTAGTGAGAGTCCCAGGATGCTCTGTAGAAAGTTTGTTACTGGTGTTTCAGTCCATAGGATGATGGGGAGGCTATACACAGCATCAGGTTGATGTTAACCATAGACCCAGAGTCTCCATGGGTTCCTTAACAGGTGAGACATGAAGATCCAGTAATAAATGGAGCTCTGGACAAGATTTGGGTTATAGTGGGTCCACTGGTTCCACATTTTCTTTTCAATTGGCCCACTCTCCACATTGGGTCTTTGGTCCCTCTGGGGTAATCTATTAAAATGAGGAAGGCCAAATGAAAGCCAAAAGCTACCCCATCCCAACCAAGGCATTAAATTAAAAAAAAAAAATTGCATCCCATGGGGCATGTCAAAGATCAGTGACAACCTTAAGGAGCTAGTTGTGTTATAACCATCATATCCCCATTTAATTCACCACTCTGACCCCTGAAGAAACCAGACAGATCCTGGAAAATGAGTATAGATTACCACAACTCAACCAAGTATTGGTTTCAACAGCATCCACTATGCAAGATGTGCTATCTTAGCTAGAGAAGATTAGTGGGACTTCAGATCCATGATATGTAGCCATTGATTTGGTGAAGGTGTTTTTCCTATCCCAATCAGAAAATCCCAGTTTGTATTCACACTGAACAGATAGCAATATACATGTGTAGTTTTGCTCTTGGTTTCTGTTAACTTTCTTGTCTTTTGTTACAATGTAAGCCAAAGAGATCTGAACCATCTGGACATCCTGCAGACATTATATTCATCCATTAAATCAATGGCATTATGTGGATTGGTCTGGATAAGGACCAGGTGGTTAGCACATTGGAAACTTTACTAAGGTACACAAGCTTCCATAGGTAGTAGATAACCCCTCCAAAAATGAAAAGACATGCTCCATCCATAAATTTTCAGGAATATTAGCAGCTAGTGGCAGTTCAGGAAATCTGCTCTTACTTGAGGACGCATTATTGCATGTGTCTCTTCTATAATAAAGAAAGAAGCACAAAACCTGGTCGATTCTGGAGGCAGGAAATTCTACATGTAGAAAAATTCTTGCACCCCAGATGCTGGGTGACATAGTTGCCTGCCATCATTGAGGAGGGCCCAGTGTAGGAAAGACCTCTACAATGGTAGTAGGATGTGGTACAAGCAGCCTGTCTTTTGTGCAATTTGACTAGATTATATAATTTGGAGGTACAGCAGTGGATACAGATGTCATAAAGAATTTATATAGATCTCATATAACCACCTGGAGAAGAATTTAAACCCCAAAGTTTTGTTTATGGGAGAACTCTTTCAGTATGTGAGTGCAAGCTAAAAATAAATGGTGACTGTAACAGTCTTATTTGGGAGTGAAAGATAGTGGTGAGAGAAAATTTTCCCAAATGAAAAGATCTGTGAGTCTTGCATCTGATCATGCACCTTGTAATGAAAGAGAAATGACTCAAGTTTGCATATATACAAAATCATGAGCAATGGAGAATTTCCCGGCTGGCATCACATGGACATTTAAGAAAGTATTTAAGGATTGGGGATGAGGAAATCTAGGGTAAGTCATGAGGATGGTAATAAACTAGAAGTGTGAATTTTTTGTACATTAATGCCGACCAGAGAACATCCACTCTGAGAGAAGCTCTGAATAACTAGGTACAAAAAAATGACACAGTCAATTGGTATCAGCTCACAGGAATAAAGTGTCTACAGTGCCAGAAGAGGCTATGCATGGACCCAGCAGCATGGACTTCCAATTACCAAGAATGATCTAGTTTCTGCCACATCCAAATGTCTAATATGCCAGCAATAGAGACCAATCCTATGTCATTAATATGGCACAATTCCTCAAGAAGCTACTTGGTGATGAATTAACTACACTGGACCACTGCTACCTTAGAAAAACCAGTAGTTCATTCTCAAAGGAACAGATATATATTCCAGGTATAGGGTTGCCCTTACTGTCCTCTGGGACTCATCCAACATAACTGTCTGAGGAGTTAAGTAGTATGACATCCACTAGGTTGGGATTCCACGTAACATCACAGCAAACCATGGAAACTATAGAAAAGAAGATACAGGGATGCCTCATGACAACAAAATCCACTGACCATATAGTATATCATATCATCCAAAAGATATTGACCTAACAGAGCATGGGGAGGGCTTATTGAAGAACTGTCTAGGAAGCTATACTCTACAAATACAGGTGTGTTACCTCTGAGGAGGAAATACATTAATTAAATAAGAGACCTATATATGGCACTATATTTTCTGTAAGAAGAATGCCTGGATCCAGGATCAAGAGATGGAAGTAGATTGGTCCCAATTACTATCAATAACAGTGACACATTTGAGGATTTTTTGTTTCCTATCCCTGCAACTCTGGGCTCTGCAGAACTACAGGAAGAGACCCCAAAGGAGGCATACTTTTGCCAGCAAGAATCCATTGCATTATAAACTCTGGTTTTGTGTGGACAATTTGGACCTTCTTTGCATAGGACCCAGCAGAAGAAAAGACACCAATTTTGATGAGAAATTGACCTTGTTCATCTGGAGGAGATAGGAATCCTTGTATATAATGATTGCAAGGAGGAATGCATGTAAAACCAATCTGGTTGCTTCTTCATTTTCAGTTGCCCAATGGGCCTATAAGTGTAAAAATATAGCAAACCCAGTATAAATAAGATATGATTGCCAGGAGATTAGGCTACTGGGTGTTGAAGGTCTGAGTCATGTGCCAGGAAAGGCTTGAATGCCAGATAAATGGTTACTAAGATTTGGGTGAGGGCATCTCTAACAGATAGTATAAGAGGGAAACTATGAGTATTGATTATGAACCTGAGATCAACTGCAGTGCAGAGGCTGTAATTTGTTCCACCAACTTCTTGGGGGGCCTACTTCACTCATCAATATCTTGCTTTGCCAAATCTTTCCTTCTTTATTTTTTCTTCATAGGTTTAAGAATTAGCAAACATGTTTCACAACAAACTCTACCTTAACATCTATTCCTAAAGTTCCCAACACTCTATAGGTTCTCAGTGAACTATTTTGATAAAATTTATTTTAGCTAATGCAGTCATGTAAAATTTTTTAAGTTTTAAGTTACAGAAACTTAGCACACCTTGACTATGACAGGTATTCAAAGCATGATGGAAGGAAGGGAAACATGCTCATAAGGTGAAAATCAAATGTAAATGGCCAAACCTCTTCAGATCTAAAAATTCTCTTCATTCAAATGTTTAGAACCTTACTTCTATGAATATGATAGTTTGGCACTTGTAAATATAAAATGGTTCAAGCTGGCATTGTCACCACTTAATCCACCATGCCATTTATGAACCTTACACATAGGAAGCTAAGAACCATGGGAACAAGTCCAGCATTAGTGAGACCTTGTCTGCAGTTCTCTCATTCCCAGGGAGGAAAATTAATCAGATTTTTCAGCTGAAAAGTCTCCACTGTTGTCATCAAAGGTAAATATACTCCTTAATATTATCTTATATTAAAAAGATAAGAAAATGTTCTGAGAATAATACAATAATTGGCAATGTACAAATGAGCCATAAATCTAAACCCTTAGAGATAAAGTATTAGTAGGAACAAAACTCAGAATTCAAATAAGTTTCAGCAGATTTTAAAGGCCTTCCTAAGGTAAGCAGAAACTGTTAAATGGGGGGAAAAGTGCTGTTACGGCACCATTAATAGTTTTAGCTTCAGAGAATTTCTTAGAACAGACTGTAGTTCACATTTACTTTGAATTACTTCATACATAACAGTTTTAGAGTCAGTTTCCCAAATTGGGAAATAAGTTTGCATCCTTCAGTCCTTTGATTCAGATTATCTTGCTTAATTCAGGCATATGGCTGTGAAATTAACCATTTATATATGAAAAATTTGTTGATCCTCTTAAACTATTTTCCCTAGTTTATTATACTCAGAATATTTTTTGGAGGAAAAACAGAAAAACAACATGGAAGATGAAGGAGATAAATAGGTGAAATAGAAGCGAATAGTTTTTTTTTTAAAGATTTTATTTATTTATTTGGGAGGGAGAGGGCAAGCACAAGTGGTGGGGAGGGGAGAGGGAGAGGGACAAGCAGACTCCCTGCTGAGCAGGGAGCCTAACATAGGGCTCAATCCCGGGACCCTGGGATCATGACCTGAGCTGAAGGCATATGCTTCACTGACTGAGCCACCCAGGCGCCAAGAAGGGAAGACTTTTTTAATATGTAGCTATCTGGAACTTCCATCTGTGGTATAATAGTGCATGAGACCCCTGAAAGATCATATTCCTAAAAGCTTTTGATAATCCTAAGTGAGATAACATATAATGAATGTTTTGTGTGCACACTGGTGGGAAAACAAAGAAAAGTAATCCAAAAGAACTAAAACAATCACATGAACTTGGAAAAGAACATTAAATTTCAAATGATACTGCAGTAACAGGTATGAGATCCTGAAAAAAGAACTCTATGTAGTCATGCTCAGAATCCCTGCCCACAGAAACTGTAAGATAACACCATTTGTGATAATTTGTTATTCAGCAATAGGAAACTATTAAAAAATACACTGTGGTAGAATTATTAGACTTTAAAGATATAGATAGAATCCTTTGAATAAGCAAGTAAAAATCTATGTCACTAACTAGGCTGACTTAATACTTCTCCAGACAAAAATTTAACCTAAGATGATTGTGAAGAGTATCCATCATTAAAAAAGTGTGAGTCAAGTGGTATGAGTTAAGTTTCCCTAAGTTTTCACCTTATAAGTTAAATTTCCCCAAAACAAATACAAATTTCTTCCAGAGAAAGAAAACTCTGTGTTTATTATATGAAGGCAAAAGTTCTGAACACATAAAAACTCAGTGAATATTTTCCCAATGATATAATCTTAAGGAAACCACTATAAAATAACTTCAGCTAGTTTAGGTATATTAGAGAAATTATAAGATGGTTGCCACTGAGTATTTAATATAGGTAGGGGTACATAAATCTGAGCATTAGAGAAATTTGTCATGTAAATGTTATGTGTCCTGATCAGTTAAAAGGGAACAAAAACACCCAAAATAAGATAAATACCAAAACAAGGATGTCTTCTCTCATCAATCCTATTCAACATTGTATTGTAAGTCCTAACTAATGAAATAAAATAAGAAAAGGCATTATACAAATTGGAAAGAAATAAAACTGTCTTTGTTAAAGGATGATGTAGGTACGTAGAAACACCCCCCCCAATAAAACAGCAAACAAAACAAAAAACAAAACAAAACAAAAACCCCTCTTGAAAATAACTGATTGTAGGAAAACTAAATGATTATAGGAAAAGTTGCAGGTTACAAGGTTAATATATAAAAGTTAATCACTTTCCTACATACTAGCAGTGAACAACTGGACTTTGATATTAATAACACAACAGCATATATATTAGCACCAAAACCAGAAATATTTATGTATACCATGTACAAGACCTGTAAAAGGGAAACTACAAGAGTCTAATAAAAGAAATTAAAGAAAATCTAAACAAATGGAGAAATATCATGTTCATAAAAAGGAAGGAAGATTTATGTTCATAAAAAGGAAGAATCAATATTAGTTAGAGGTGACTTCTTCCCAAATTTACCCATATATTTAATGCAATTCCAGTCTAAATTCTGGAAAGTTATTTTGTCACTATCAACAAAATGATTGTAAAGTTTACAAGAAAGGGTGAGAGGAGCAAGATGGCAGAGGAGTAGGAGACCTAAATTTCGTCTGGTCCCAGGAATTCAGATAGATAGGGATCAAACCATTCTGAACACCTATGAACTCAACAGGAGATCAAAGAAAAGAATAGCAACAACTCTCTTAACAGAAAAGCGACCACTTTCTGGAAGGTAGGATGTGTGGAGAAGTGAATCCGAGGCGATATTCAGGAGGATAGATGGTGGGGGAGGGGGCCTCCGTCGCTACTTCTGGCAAGTGATAGAGCAGCAGAGCACAAAATCGGCACTTTTAGAAGTCTGCTCCGATAAGGGATGTTGCTCCAGTGGCTAAGCGGGTGGAACCCTCTCTGGGACAGTGTGGTCTCAGGACCCTCGGGGTCACAGGAAGACTGGGGGTGCCTGAGTGCAACAGAGCTCCCAGATATCATTCAGGGAAGCCAACTGCAGAGATGGAGCCAAGGCACGGGCTCTCAGCTTGGGGTTACCATAAACCGTGATCCGCGGCACAGTCGGGCCACTGCTCCTACAGCAGGGACCCAACAAGCGGCAGATCCAGGGAGACTCCCCTTCCTCCCCCGGGAGGAGTGGCATGGGAGCGTACCACAGGAATCTGCTGGGTTTGGAGACTCCACATGGGGTCATGAGCCAGAGAGAGAAATGCTTGGTCACAGGCCAGGTGAGCACAGAGTGCAGCCAGAGACCGGGGAGATGGGAGTAATTGACTGCTTTCCCTGGGGGCTCACTGAGGAGTGGGGCCCCCAAGTTCTCAGCTCCTCCAGAGCAGAGATTGGGAGGCCACCATTTTCACTCTCGTCCTCCAAAGCTGCACGGAAAGCTTGCAGGGAAAAAAAGCTCCTGAGAGTAAACCTGAGCAGATGACTTAGCGCAGACCCAGCAAGGGCGGGGCAATTCTGCCTATGGCAAAGACATTTGGGAACCACAGCAACAGGCCCCTCCCCCAGAAGATCAGCAAGAACAGCCAGCCAAGACCAAGTTTACTGATCAATGAGAACAGCAGAACTCCAGCAATAGGGAAATACAGCACATAGAATTTGTGGCTTCCCCCCCCCTGATTCTTTAGTCTTTCAAAGTTATTTTTTTTAATTTTCTTTTTCTTTCTTTTTTTTTTGAATTTTTCTTTTTCCCTTTTTCAACCAACATCTTATCAATCCCTTTTTTAAAAATCTTTTTTACTTTTCATTTTTAGAGTCATATTCTATCCCTTTAGTAGTTAGCCTTATTTTTGGTATATATATAAGTTGTTCTTTCTTTAAAATTTTGGGATACAGTTTCTTCTAACAGACCAAAATATACCCTAAATTTCTAGTGTATGGCTTTGTTCTAGTCTCCTGCCTGATCACATTCTCTACATTTTATATTTTTTAATTCTTCTTCTTTCTTTCTTCAACCAAATTAATCAATTCCATTTATAAAATCTTTTAAAATTTTCATCTTTACAGTCATATTCCATCCATCATCGTAATTACCCTTATTTTTGTACATATATAAGCTTTCCTTTCTTTAAAATTTTGGGAGGCACTTTCTTCTAACAGACCAAAACATGCCCAAAATCTAGTGTGTGGCACTGATCTATGCACCAGCCTGATCATATGTGATTATTTTCTTTTTTATCTTTTTCTTTCTTTCCCTTTCTTTTCCCCCAGTTTCAGTTCTCTTCTGATTTGTTTAGGGTATATTTTTATGGGGTTGTTGTTATCCTGTTAGCATTTTGTTCTCTCATTCATCTATTCTTCTTGGGACAAAATGACAAGACGGAAAAAAATTACCTCAAAAAAAAAAAAAAAAAAGAACAAGAGGCAGTACCAACTGCCAGGGACCTAATCAATACGGACATTAGTAAGATGTTGGAAATAGAGTTCAGAGCGACGATTATAAAGATACTAGCAAGGCTTGAAAAAAGCATGGAAGATATTAGAGAAACCCTTTCTGGAGAAATAAAAGAACTAAAATCTAACCAAGTTGAAATCAAAAAGGCTATTAATGAGGTGCAATAAAAAACGGATGCTCTAACTGCTAGGATAAATGAGGCAGAAGAAAGAATTAGTGATATAGAAGACGAAATGATGGAGAATAAAGAACCTGAGAAAAAGAGAGATAAACAACTACTGGATCATGAGGGTAGAATTTGAGAGATAAATCATACCATAAGAAAAAACAGTATTAGAATAATTGGGATCCCAGAAGAAGAAGAAAGAGAGAGAGGGGCAGAAGGTATGTTGGAGCAAATTATAGCAGAGAACTTCCCTAATTTGGGGAAGGAAACAGGCATGAAAATCCAGGAGGCACAGAGAACCCCCCTCAAAATCAATTAAAAGAGGTCAACACTCCGACATCTAATAGTAAAACTTATGAGTCTCAGAGACAAAGAGAAAATCCTGAAAGCAGCTTGGGACAAGAGATATGTAACCTACAATGGTAGAAACATTAGATTGGCAACAGACCTATCCACAGAAACCTGGCAGGCCAGAAAGGACTGGCAGGATATATTCAGAGCACTAAATGAGAAAAATATGCAGCCAAGAATACTATATCCAGCTAGGCTGTCATTGAAAATAGAAGGAGAGAGAAAAAGCTTCCAGGACAAACAAAGCCTAAAGGAATTTGCAAACACAAAACCAGGCCTACAAGAAATATTGAAAGGGGTCCTCTAAGCAAAGAGAGAGCCTAAAAGTAACATAAACCAGAAAGGAACACAGAAAATATACAGTAACAGTCACCTTATAGGCAATACAATGGCACTAAATTCCTATCTTTCAATAGTTACCCTGAATGTAAAGGGGCTAAATGCCCCAATCAAAAGACACAGGCTATCAGATTGGATAAAAAACAAGACCCATCGATATGCTGTCTGCAAGAGACTCATTTTACACCCAAAGACACCCCCAGATTGAAAGTGAGGGGGTGGAAAAAAATTTACCATGCTAATGGACACCAAAAGAAAGCTGGGGTGGCAATCCTTATATCAGACAAATTAGATTTTAAACCAAAGACTGTAATAAGAGATGAGGAAGGACACTATATCCTACTTAAAGAGTCTATCCAACAAGATTTAACAATTGTAAATATCCATGCCCCTAACATGGGAGCAGCCAATTATGTAAGCCAATTAATAACAAAAGCAAAGAAACACATTGACAACAATACAATAATAGCAGGGGACTTTTAACACTCCCTTCACTGAAATGGACAGATCATCTAAACAAAAGGTCAACAATAAAATAAAGACTTTAAATGACACACCAGACCAAATGGACTTCACAGATATATTCAGAACATTCCACCCCAAAGCAACAGAATACACATTCTTCTCTAGTGCCAATGGAACATTGTCCAGAATAGATCACATCCTAGGTCACAAATCAGGTCTCAACCAGTACCAAAAGATGAGGATCAGTGCCTGCATATTTTTGGACCACAATGCTTTGAAACTAGAACTCAATCACAAGAGGAAAGTCAGAAAGAACTCAAAACCTCAATGAGTTACCACCTCACACCAGTCAGAATGGCTAAAATTAACATGTCAGGAAACGACAGATGTTGGCGAGGATGCAGAGAAAGGGGAACCCTCCTAACAGTGTTGGTGGGAATGCAAGCTGGAGCAGCCACTCTGGAAAACAATATGGAGATTCCTCAAAAAGTTGAAAATAGAGCTACCCTACGACCCAGCAATTGCACTACTGGGTATTTACCCCAAAGATACAAATGTAGTGATCCGAAGGGGTATGTGCCACCCCAATGTTTATAGCAGCAATGTCCACAATAGCCAAACTATGGAAAGAGCCAAGATGTCTATCAACAGATGAATGGATAAAGAAGACGTGGTGTATACACACACACACACACACACACACACACACACAATGGAATATTATGCAGCCATCAAAACAACAACAACAAAAAAACCCCATGAAATCTTGCCATTTCCAATGACGTGGATGGAACTAGAGGGTATTATGCTAAGCGAAATAAGTCAATCAGAGAAGGACAAGTATCATATGCTCTCAGTGATATGAGGAATTCTTAATCTCAGAAAACAAACTGAGGATTGCTGGAGTGGTGGGGGTGGGAAGGATGGGGTGGCTCAGTGATAGACACTGGGGAGGGTATGTGCTATAGTGATTGCTGTGAATTGTGTAAGACTGATGAATCACAGACCTATACCTCTGAAACAAATAATACATTGTATGTTAAAAAAAAAGAAGAAGATAGTAGGAAGGGAAAAATGAAGGGGGGGGAAATCGGAGGGGGAGATGAACCATGAAAGATTATGGACTCTGAGAAACAAACTGAGGGTTTTAGAGGGGAAGGGGGTGGGCAGATGGGTTAACCCAGTGATGGGTATTAAGGAGAGCACGTACTGAATGTAGCACTGGGTGTTATATGCAAACAATGAATCATGGAACACTACATCAAAAACTAATGATCTAATGTATGGTGACTAACATTACATAATAAAATAAAATAAAATAAAATAAAAAAGAAAGCTGCAATAGCAATACTTATATTGGTCAAAATAGACTTTAAACAAAGAGTATAAAAACAGACAAGAAGGACTCATATAATCACAGAGGTACCAATCCAACAAGAATATAAAACAATTGTAAATATTGAAGCACCCAACATGGGAGCATCCAAATACATAAAGCAGCTAATAACAAACATGAGGTAACTAATTGATAGCTAAAATAGTAAGAGTAGGGGAATTTAACATCCTAGTTATGTTAATGGTTATATCATCAAAATCACCAGGAAAACTGTGGCATTGAATGGTACATTGGACCAGATGTATCTGACAGATATATTCAGGACATTCCATTCCAAAAGAGCATATACACATTTTTTTCAACTGCACATAGAAAAAAGTCCAGAATAGATCCATATTAGGCCACAAGTCTCAACATATTCAAAATGATCAAAGTTCATACGTATATCTTTTTGAACGTTATGAAAATAGAAATCAACCATAAAAAAATATGGAAAGAACACAGATATTTGGAGGTTAACTAATATGCTATTAAACAATGAATGGATCAAACAATCAAATAGCAGATCAAAAAATACATGGAGACAAATGAAAATGAAAACCCAAAGGTCCAAATTCTTTGGAATTCAGCAAAAGTGGTCCTAAGAGGAAATTTATAGCAATACAGGCCTACCTCAAGAAGAAAAATCTCAAATTAACAACCTAACCTTACACCTAAAGGAGCTAAAAATAGAACAAAACCCAAAACCAGTAGAAGGAAAGAAATAATAATGATTAGAGCAGAAATAAAATAGAAACTAAAAAGACAATACAACAGATCAATGAAACCAGGAGCTGGTTCTTTGAAAAGATAAACAAAATAGATAAACATTTACCCATATCCATCAAAACAGCGAGAGAGAGAGAGAGAGAGAGAGAACTCAAACAAAATCAGAAATGAAAACGGAAAAATAAGATACCACAGATATACAAAGGACTGTAAGGGAATATTCGGAAGGATTATATTCCAACAAATTAGCCTAGAGAAATGGATAAATTTCTAAAAACTTCCCATAACTAAATGAGGAAGAGATAGAAAATTTGAACAGACCAATTGTCAGCAATGAAATTGAATCAGTAATCAAAAAACTCTCAATAAACAAAAGTCCAGGACCAAATGGCTTCACAGGCAAATTCTACCAAACACTTAAAGACGACTTAATACCTGTTCTTCACAAACTATTAAAAAAAAAGAGAGAGAAAGAAGCTTCCAAATTCATTCTATGAACCCAGCATTACCCTGATAACAAAACCAGATAAAGACACTGCAAAAAAAGAGAACCTAGGGCCAGTATCTCTGATGAACATAGATGCAAAACTCCCCAAACATGAGCAAACCAAAGGTGGAGCAGGAAGATGGTGACAGAGTAGGAAAACGTGAGGTTTACCTCATCCCACAAACACAACTAGATAAGGATCAAATCATCATAAATACCCCAGATTTTGACCCAAAAACTCACAGAAAAACTCCACAACTACAGGAAGATAAGAGGTCACATCAAAGAAGGTAGGAAGTATGGAGACATGGTTCAAAGGACAAATGGACTGCAGCTGCTGCAGAGGAGAGGAACCCAGGGAGCCATGGTCTTGCAGAAGAATGAGAGACAGAGAAGAACACACAGGGGAATCCACAAGAAGAATGTTTCCCTAAAGCAATTGGCTTGGAAAATCAGAGAGACTGAATTTCCTGTTTTGTACAACTGGTGGGGCTTAAATCCTCAAGTTTTAAAGGTCCATGGGCTTAGCTGAGATAGAGCCCAAGGTCACTGACCTGCATGACAGTGTGGACACAGTAATCTGAAGAGTGCCTGGGACACATAGTGGGGAGAATATTTGCTCTTCTCAGAGCACATCCCTGAGAAGCAGCATTTATGGAGATACCTTTCCAGGAACAAAGGAGCTGGCAAGTACCGTTTCTCTCTCCCACTCCTCAGTATAAATACAGAACTACCAATGGGAAGCAGCCCAGTTCCAACACTGGATGCCTAACTTGCTTATACCAAGACCCACCCCATTGCACTCTGGAGGAACTGCCCTTCTCAGTCACACTTGCCTCAGTCCCAGCACCATGGGCCGCTTCACAAGAAGACCAGCACAAACCCCTGCCCACAATCTCCCAACCAGAGAGTTCTGCAGGACCTCAGTTCTGGTAGAGGTGGTAATAAGTCTCATTTCACAAGCAGACCAGAGGACACCTAGTTAAAACTCATCACAGTCAGGCCAGAGAACAAACACTGGTCACAGCAGGAATGGAGAGCCTCTGCAGATGTCTGGCCTGAAAGATGGAACAACCACACTACAACAGAAGAGCACACACAGCAAACACTGGAAAAACTACCTGAAACACCAGGCCCTGGGCACTACGTGACTTCTTCATAAAGCCATTTCTTTCACGAGCAGGAGATATAACTGGCTTTTCTAACCAGAGAAGAAAGCAGAGACCTAGACAAAATGCCAAGATAGAGAAATTTATCCCAAATGAAAGGACAAGATAAGGCCATTCCCAGAGATCTAATCAAAATAGATATAAGTAGCATGACTGATGGAGAATTTAAAGCAACAATCATAAGAATACTAGCTAGGCTTGAGGAAAGAATAGAAGTCATCTGTAAGACCCTTACCACAGAGACAAAAGAGATTAAAAAAGGATCAGTCAGAGATGAAGAGTGCAATAAATGAGATCAGAAACACACCTGATGCAATGCACAGCAGGCTGGAAAAAGCAGAGGAATTAATTAATGAACTAAAAGACAAAATAATGGAAAGTAATGAAGCTGAACAAAATGGAGAAAGAATTATGCAACACAAGAATTGATTTAGGGAACACAGTGACACCATCAAACGTAATAACATTCATATTATAGGAATCCTAGAAGAAGAAGAGAGGGAAAAGGGGACAGAAAATTTATTTGAAGAAATACTAGCTAAAAACTTCCCTAATCTGGGGAAGGAAACAGACATCCAAATCCAGGAGGCACAGAGAACTCCCATCAAAATCAACAAAAAAAGCCAGCATCAAGACATACTATAATTAAATTTTTAAAATATAGTGATAAAGAAAAATTCTTAAAAGCACAAAGACAAAGAAATCCTTAACTTACGGGCGCCTGGGTGGCTCAGATGGTTAAGTGTCTGCCTTCGGCTCAGGTCATGATCCCAGGGTCCTGGGATCGAGTCCCACATCGGGCTCCCTGATCCTTGGGAGCCTGTTTCTCCCTCTGCTTCTCTCTCTCTCTCTGTCTCTCGTGAATAAATAAAATCTTAAAAAAAAAAAAAAGTGTTATAAAAAAAAAAAAGAAATCCTTAACTTACAATGGAAAACACATAAGGTGAAAACTGGTGATGTATTGTATGGTGACTAACATAACATAATAAAATAAAATAAAATAAAATAATAAAAATAAGGCTACCTGGAGATTTTCAACAGAAACTTGGCAATCCAGAAGAGAGTGGCATGATATATTCAAAGTGCTGAATGTGAAAAATCTGCAGCCAAGAATACTCTATCCAGGAAGGCTATCATTCAGAATAGAAGGAGAGATAAAGAGTTTTACAGACAAACAAAAACTAAAGGAATTCATGACCACTTAATCAGACCTGCAATAAATATTAAAGAGGACTCTGAGTGGAATGGAAAGACCAAAAGTGATAGTATAAAGGCAGGAAACACAAAAGCCATAAAAATGAATATATCAATAAAAACAAGTCAAGGAACTTAAAAAAAAGATATGAAATATAACAACATATACCAAAAACATGAAGATGTGAGCAGAAAAGAGTGGCTTCAAACTTGAACAACCACCAACTTAATATATACTGTTATTTGCAGAAGAGGTTCTATACAAACCTAATGTTAACCATATATCAAAACCTAATAAATATGCAAAGAATAAAGAGAAAGAAATCCAAATATATCACCAAAGAAAATCAGCAAAACATCAAAGAGGAAAGACAAGAAAGGATCAGAGAAAATCTCAAAGCACCCACAAAACAAGTAATTAACTGGCTATATATATATATCTATATGTATATCAATATTTATATATATATGTATATCAATAATTACTTTGAGTGATAATGGGCTAAATGCTCCAATCAAAAGACATGGAGTGTTAACATAGTTAAAACAAAACAAGAGTATACGCTGCCTACAAGAGACTCATTTCAGACCTAAAGACACCTGCAGATTGAAAGCGAGGGGGTGGAGAAACATCTATCACACAAATAGATGTGAAAAGAAAGCCAGAGTAGCAATATTTATATTGGACAAACTAGACTTTAAAACAAACACTGTAACAAGAGACAAAAAAGGGCATTACATAATCATAAATGGGACAACCCAACAAGAAGATCTAACAATTATAAATATGTACGCAACCAATATGGGAGCACCAAAATATACAAAACAAAAACAAACATAAAGGAACACGTTGATAATACAATAATAGTGAGGGACTTTAACACCCCACTTACAATGGACAGATCATCTAAACAGAAAATAAACAAGGAAACAAGGGCTTTGAATGATACACTGGACCAGATGGACTTAACATATATTCAGAACATTTCATCCTAAAACAGTAGAATATACTTTCTTTTCAAGTGCACATGGGACATTTTCCAGAACAAATTACAAATTAGGTCACAAAGCAGGCCTCAACAAATACAGAAAGACTGAAGTCATACCATTCACCTTTTCTGACCACAATACTATGCAACTAGAAGTCAACTACAAGAAAAAAATATCTGGAAAGACCACAATACATGAAGGATAAACAACATGCTACTAAACAATGAATGGGTGAACCAGGAAATCAAAGAAGGAATTTTAAAAAACACATGGACCAGTTAAAAATGAAAACATAACAATCCAAAATCTTGCAGAGGCAGAAAAAGCAATCCTGAGAGGGAAGTATATAGAAATACAGGCCTACCTCCAGGAGAAAAATCTCAAAAAACCTAACCTTACACCTAAAGGAGCTAGAAAAAGAGCAATAAATGAAGCCTAAAGCCAAAAGAAGGAAGGAAATAATAAAGATTAGAGCAGAAATAAATGACATAGAAACCAACCCAAACCAAACCAAACCAAACAACAACAACAACACAGAACAGATTAATGAAACCAGGAGGTGGTTCTTTGAAAAAATTAATAAATTGATAAACCCTGAGCCAGACTTATCAAAAACAAAAGACAAGAAACCAAAATAAATAAAATCACAAATGAGAGAGAACAACCAACACCACAGAAATACAAATAATCATAAGAGAATATTATGAAAAAACTATATGCCAACAAATTGGGCAATCTGTAAAAAAATGGGTAAATTCCTAGAAACATATGAACTATCAAAACTAAAATAGGAAGAAATAGAAAACCTGAACAGACCAATAACCAGCAAAGAAATTAAATCAGTAATCAAGAAATTCCCATCAAATAAAAGTCCATGGCCAGATGGCTTCACAGGGATATTCTACCAAACATCCAAGGAAGAGTTAATACCTATTCTCAAACTTTTCCAAAAAAATAGAAAATGAAAGAAAACTTCCAAATTCATTCTGAGGCCAGCATACCCTAATACCAAAACCAGATAAGGACGCCACTAAAAAGGAAAACTACAGGTCAATATCCCTGATGAAAATGGATGCAAATATTCTCAACAAAATACTAGCAAATCAAATCCAAGAGTACCTTAAAAGAATCATTTACCATGATCAAGTGGGATTTATTCCTGGGCTGCAGGGAAAATTCAATATTTGCAAATGAATCAATGTGATATATAACATTAATAAAAGAAAGGAGAAATATATGATCCTTTCAATAGATACAAAAAAAAAAAAAAGCATCTGACAAAGTACAACATTCAGTCATGATAAAAACCCTCAAAGTAGGGTAAGAGGGAACATACCTCAACATAAAAACCCGCAGCTAATATCATCCTCAGTGGGGAAATACAACTTTTCCTCTAAGGTCAAGAACAAAACAGGGATGTCCAGTCTCCCCTCTGTTATTTAACATAATATTGGGAGTCTTACCCATAGCAATTAGACAACAAAAAGGAATAAAAGGCATCTAAATGGCAACAGAGTAGTAGATTCAAAAATTCTCAAAAAATACTAGCAAACCAATCTAAGACTACATTAAAAAACTATTCACTACAATCAAGTGGTATTTAATCCTGGATTGCAAGAGTGGTTCAACATTTGCAAATAAATCAACATGAAACATCACGTTAATAAAAGAACTATATGTCATTTCAATAGATACAGAAAAAGCAATTGACAAAGTACAACACCCATTCATGACAAAAACCCTCAACACAATAGGTTTACAGGGAACATACCTCACCATAATAAAAGCCAAATATGAAAAACCTGCAGATAATGTCAACTATTTGCAGGTAATGTGATACTAGATATAGAAAATCCAAAAGGCTCCACCAAAAAAAAAAAAAAGAAAATAGCTAGACTGATAAAATCAGTACAGTTGCAGGATACAAAATCAACACACTGAAACCTGTTGAATTTCTATACACCAATAATGAAGAAGCAGAAAGAGAAACTAAGGAAACAACCACATTTAAAATTGCACCAAAAACAGTAAGATAGGTAAGAATAAACCTAACCAGAGAGGTGAAAGACCTGTACTCTGAAAACTATAGAACATTGATGAAAGAAACTGAAGATGATGCAAAGAAATGGAAACACATTCCATTCTTATGGATTGGAGGGACAAATATTTTTAAATATCTATACTACCCAAAGCAAACTACACATTTAATGCAATCCATATCAAAATACCAACTCTTATTTCACAGAACAAGAACAATCCTAAATTTATATGGAACCACAAAAGACCCCCAATAGCCAAAGCAACCTTGAAAAAGAAAAGTAAAGCTGGAGGCATCACAATTCTGGGCTTCAAATTATATTACAAATCCATAGTAGTCAAAACAGTATGGTACTTTTTTTTTTTTTTGAAGATTTTTTTTTTGTTATGTTAATCCCCATACATTACATCATTAGTTTTAGATGTAGTGTTCCACGATTCATTGTTTGTGCATAACACCCAGTGCTCCATGCAGAATGTGCCCTCCTCAATACCCAACACCAGGCTAACCCATCCTCCCACCCCCTTCCCCTCTAGAACCCTCAGTTTGTTTTCAGAGTCCATCATCTCTCATAGCTCGTCTACCCCTCCAATTTCCCCCCCTTCATTTTTCCCCTCCTGCTATCTTCTTCTTCTGTAAAAAATATACACATATATACATACAATATATATATTACACATTACATATATGTATTACATATCGTATGTATGTAATTAAATTCTGTAATCTTATGTGGCTTATACTTTTCTGTTCATATAGTAATTTGCTCAATGTAATAGTTTAAATGCTATGAGAATTTTGGTGATCATGTTTTGAGCGTTCATTTTCTGACTAACTGTGAGGCACAGCCCATGGGGATGGAGGCCGGGCTGGCTCTTCTTTGCCAGCAGGCCCTGTGAGGAGATCGCTGGCCCCTCAGAGCCCTCCTCTGCAGATGCTGAGCTTGAGGTTGCCCAGGCAGCCGGCAGGACTCTCATCTTTTTCTTTGTTAAGAAAAAAAAAAAAATTCAGTAAATGTCTCATTCACCCATCCTGAAGGATGGGCGCCAAATGAACAGTGTTTGCCTCTTGGGATAGTGGAAGGACTTCTGCCTTTTTATAGATCGTGGTGTTTCAATGCACAAAAAAAGGAGAGTTATGAAATGATTTTTTTCTTTTGTGTTTTTCTGCACCTTTAAATAAACAAAATTAAAAGTAACCCCCCCCAAAAAAAAACAGTGGTTTTTGGTACTGGCACAAAAATAGACACATCAATATAACGGAATAGAAAATCCAGAAATAAACCCACAATTATATGGTCAATTAATCTTTACAAAGCAGGAAAGAATATCCAATGGGAAAATGACCATCTCTTCAGCAAATTGTGTTGGGAAAACTGGATAGCTACATGCAGATGAAACTGGACCACTTTCTTACACCATACACAAAAATAAACTCAAAATAGATGAGACATAAATGTGAGACAGGAAACCATAAAAATCCTAAAGGAGAACACAGGCAGCAACCACTGTGACCTAAGCTGCAGCAACTTCTTGCTAGACACATCTCCAAAGGAAAGAGAAACAAAATAAAAAATCATCTATTGGGACTTTATCAAAATAAAAAGCTTTGGCACACCAAAGTAAACAATCAACAAAACTAAAAGACAACCTATGGTTGGGAGAAGATATTTGCAAATAACATATCTGATAAAGGGTTAGCATCTAAAATATATAACTTAAAAAACTCAACACCCAAAAAACAATCCAGTTATAAAATGGGCAGAAGATATGAATAGACATTTTTCAATTGAAGACATACAGATGGCCCACAGACACATGAAAAGATGCTCAACATCACTGATCACCAGGGAAATGCAAATAAAAACTACAAGAAGATATTACCTTCTCACCTGTCAGAATTGCTAAAATCAAAAACACAAGAAACAACAGGTGTTGGCAAGGATGTGGAGAAAGGGGAACCCTCTTGCACTATTGGTGGGAATGAAAACTGGTGCAGCCACTCTGGAAAGCAGTATGGAGGTTCCTCAAAAAGTTAAAAATAGAACTACCCTATGAACCAGCAGTTGCACTGCTAGGTATTTACCCAAAGAATTCAATATTACTAATTCAAAAGGATACATGCACCCTGATGTTTATAGCAGTATTATCTACAATATCAAACATGGTAACAGCCCAAGGGTCCATCAATTGATGAATGAAAAAAGATGTGGTATATATACACAAAAGAGGATTGCCTGCATGGTTCAGTCGGTTCAGAGTCCCACTCTTGATTTCAGCTCAGGTCTCGATCTCAGTGTTATGAGTTCAAGTCCCACATTGGGCTCCACACTAGATGTGGAGCCTACTTTAAAAGAAAAAAGAAAAAAAATAAATGTGCACACACACGCATGCTGTTCACGCACACGATTACTCAGGCATAAAAAAGAATGAAATCTTGCCATTTGCAATGGCATGGATGGATCTAGAGAGTATTATGCTAAGTGAAATAAGTCAGAGAAAGACAAGTACCATATGACTCCTTATTTAAGAGACAAAACCAATGATCAAAGGGGACACAAGGTTAGAGAAAGGCAAACTAAGAAATAGACACTTAACTATAGAGAACATACTGGTAGTTACCAGAAGGGAGGGGGTGGGGGGATCTGTTAAATAGGCAATGGAGATTAAGGAGTGCACTTGTGATGAGCACCGGGTGTCGTATGGAAGCGTTGAATCACTATATTGTACACCTGAAACTAATATATCACTGTACGTTAACTGGAATTTAAATAATATATATATATATATATCCACCAAAAAAATATATATATATATATCTCCACCAAAAAAATATTTACTGATAAATTCAGTACAGTTGCATATATACATATACATATATACACTGTATATATGTATATGTATATGCATATATACGTATATACAGATACATATATCCAACAATACATTTAAAAAAATCATTCACCACAATCAAGTGGTATTTATTCCTAGGATGCAAGGTAGGTCAATATTTTCAAACCAATAGATGTGACACATCACCTCAACAAGAGAAAGGATAAATATCATATGATCACTTCAATAGATGCAGAAAAGGCATTTGACAAAGTACAACAATCATTCATGATATAAACCCTCAACAAAATAGGTTTAAAGGAAACATACCTCAACATAATAAATGCCATATATGAAAAACCCACGGCTAACATCATACCCAATGGGTAAAACTAAGAGCTTTTCCTCTAAGATCAGGAACAAGACAAGAATGTCCACTCTCACCACTTTTATTCAACCTCATACTGAAAGTCCTAGCCATAGCAATCAGACAAAAAATAAAACACATCCAAATTGGTAAGAAAAAAGTAAAATTTCACTATTTTCACATGATATGATACGGTATATAGAAACCCTTAAAGCCTCCACAAAAATCTACTAGAAGTGATAAATGAATTCAGTAATGTTGCAGGAAATAAACTCAATATATAGAAATCTATTGCATTTCTGAATACTAATAATGAAGTAGCAGAAAGAGAAATTAACAAAACAATCTGATTTAAAATTGTATCAAAAGAATAAAATACCTAGGAATAAACTTAACCAAGGTGGTGAATGACCTGTACTCTGAAAACTATAAAACATTAATGAAAGGAGTTAATAACAAAACCAAATGGAAAAATATTCCATGCTCATATATTATAACAAATATTATAAAAATGTTCATACTACCCAAAGCAATCTATAGATTTAATGCAATCCCTATCAAAATACTAAAAGCATTTTTCACAGAACTAGAAAAAATAATCTTAAAATTTTTTATGGTACTACAAAAGACCTTGAAAATCCAAAGCAATTTTGAAAAAGAAGGATAAAGCTGGGAGTATCATAATCCCAGATAAAAAGATATACTACAAAGATGTAGTAATTAAAACAGTATGGTACTAGAACAAAAATAGACACATAGATGAATAGAACAGAATAGCTGGCCCAGAAACACACTCACAGTTATATGGTCAATTAATCTAAGACAAAGGACAATGAATATTCAATGGGAAAAAGTCTCTTCAACAAATGGTGTTGGGAAAACTCAACAACTACATGTGAAAGAATGAAACTGTACTAATTTCTTAGACCATACACAAAACTAACACAAAATGAATCAAGGACCTAAATGAGACCTAAAACCATAAAAATCCTAGAAGAGAACACAAGCAGTAACTTCTTTGACATCAGCCATAGCAATAATTTTCTAGATAGGTCTCCTGAGGCAAGAGAAGCAAAAGCAAAAATGAACTATTGGGACTACGTCAAAATAAAAGCCTTCTGCCCAGCAAAGAAAACATTCAACAAAACAAAAAGACAACCTACTGAATGGGAGAAGATATTTGAAAATGACGTATCTGATAAAAGGTTAGTATCCAAAATACATCAAGAACTAATACAACTCAATACCCAAAAACAAAATGGGATTAAAAATGGGCAGAAGAGATGAACAGACATTTCTCCAAAGACATACAAATGACCAACAGACACATGAAAAGATTTCTACATCACTCATCATCAGGGAAATGCAAATCAAAACCACAATGATCTATCACCTCACACTTGTTAGAATGGCTGAAATAAAAACAATATACAAGTGTTGCTGAGGATGTGGAGAAAAAATGAACTCTCATGTAGTGCTGGTGGGAATGCAAACTGGTGCAGCCACTCTAGAAGACAGTATGGAGAATTGTGCAAGACTGTTGAATCTCAGATCTGTACCTCTGAAACAAATAATGCAATATATGTTAAGAAAAAAAAAAAGAAGAAGAAGAAGAAGAAGAAGGTAGCGGGAGGGGAAGAATGAAGCGGGGGAAATCGGAGGGGTAGACGAACCATGAGAGACGATGGACTCTGAAAAACAAACAGGGTTCTAGAGGGGAGGGGGGTGGGAGGATGGGTTAGCCTGGTGGTGGGTATTGAGGAGGGCACATTCTGCATGGAGCACTGGGTGTTATGCACAAACAATGAATCATGGAACACTTCATCTAAAACTAATGATGTAATGTATGGGGATTAACATAAGAATAAAAAAAAATAGGAGACAATATGAAGGTTCCTCAAAAAATTAAAAATAGAACTACTATACAATCCAGTAATCACACTACGGGGTATTAACCCAAAGAATACAAAAGTACTGATTGATTTGAAATATATGCACCCTTATGTTTACTGCAGCATTATTTACAGTAGCTAAATTATGGAAGCAGCCCATCTGTTCATCAATAGATGGATAAAGATGTGGTATATACATACAATGGAATATTGCTCAGCCATAATAATGAATGAAATATTGTCTTTTGCAACAACATGGATGGAGCTAGAGAGTATTATCCTAAGTAAAGTAAGTCAGAGAAAGACAAATAGCAAATGATTTCACTCACATGTGGAACTTAAGAAACAAAACGAACCAACAAAGAAAAAAAAGAGACAAACCAAAAAACAGACTCAACTCTAGAGAAGTGATTGGTTACCTGAGGGGAGGTGGGTAAGGAGATGGGTGAAATAGGTCAAGGTGATTAAGTGTACACTTTTCAGGATGGCAAATGATTAATGTGTAGAATTGTTGAATTACTATACTGTAAACTAGAAACTAATATAACACTATGTTAACTATACTTGAATAAAAATTAAATATATATATACATATATATATAGTCACTAGTACTACGTTTTGAAGAAAGGAGGGTAAAAAGGAGGAAAGGCTCATTTCATTATTGTTTATATGAGAACTTCTTTAGAACAGTTATAGACTAAGAATTGTATATATACATACATATAATTCAAAAAGGATAACATATACACATTACTACATATATGCATATATATGTTATATAAAAGAGATAATATAAAATATATATCCATACACATACACACCCAGGTACACTCACAGTATAAGAGAAATCTTAAAGTTAACCACTAGTATAAATATACATATTTTCTTAAGTGTCAGAGGAATCAAGCACTTATGTCCATGCACCGAACAGACACATCCCTAAAAAAATTATAGAGCACATAGGAAAACATAAAAAAAACAAGATCCAAACCAAAAACAGGAAACACAATGTCAGAATGCCCCATCTGTTATCTCATCTAATATAAATGGGCTTATCTCTCTAATTAAACATTGAACGAGAAAACAAAGCCTGATTATTTCTATCAACAAGCATCAAAATCAAAGCGATGCAATTCAAAAAAGTTGAGAATGAAAGGAGGGGCAAATATACTCAGAGAAAATGCATATTAAAGTAAAGCAGAGGCAGCAGTCTTAACATCAGAGTAGGTGCAATAGCTAATTCAGTTCTGAAATACTATTACAATGTGGGTAGAATTCTCGCTCATATAACAAAATTCATGGTAATTAAGATAGTTTTGGCATGAAAATAAACAATAATAGTAATTTAATATACAACCTAGAAACTGATCCAGGTACATGTGAAGGCTTAATTTATAACTGAGCAGCCAGGGAAGTTTATTGAAGGAATAACTGACTCTAATAAGTTTTTATTAAAATGTATTATTTAATTTATATTTTATTAAATTTATATTTAATTATATTAATTTATGTATTTAACTTTTTACAATAAATACTTGGACATAAAAGGCAAATCTATAAACTTCATGAAGAAAATGTAAAAAATACACATAAAATTGGATCAGGAAAATATGCTCTTACACTTCAAATGAATTCATAAATTTAACTCTCTTTTGGAAGAGATGAAGATAATGGTTATTGTGCTTCTCTTACACTGTACAACTGAATTTTTCTGGAGTAGTAATAAAGTGTTTAAAATCGTAGAAAACCTACCACCATGCTGTGTCACTCTTTGCCCTACACCTTCCTGAATATATTGCCAGCCAGTGAGCAGGCTCTGCCAGTTTTTGTTCTGTAGGACAAATGTATCATTTCCACACAATTAAATTGAGGTGTCAAGCAGTTCTCATATTTCTGACCTGCAGGCCTTTTCTTCTTAGCCCCAAAAGAAATAAGTATTAACTTAGGAAATGTCTTTGGGAGGAAATTGGTAAATATGTTCCTATTTTACAGAAACAAGAAGAAAATGTGTAAGATGCTTTCCTAACACTGTATCGCCCTTTGATTTTGTACATATATCTGTTTCTCCAAAAGTGAGATTTACACATGGAACACTACATCAAAAACTAATGATGTAATGTATGGTGATTAACATAACAAAAAAAATTTAAAAAGTGAGATTTACACTTAACTCATCTACTCTGCTGGATTTTTCTGCTTTATCACCTTATTAGCCAGCACATAAGCTTAAATAGTAACGTGCATGCAGCTGCTAAGCAAGTATCAGACGAGCAGTGTTCTGAAGCAGTAATGGACTTAGTGCTCAGAAACAGATTTTAGTTTTGAACCCTGGCTCAACATTCATTGTCTGTGCAAAATTGGACAAGTTATATACCTTGTCTTTTGTCTCAGTTTCCTTATCTGCAAAATAAGTGTTCATAGTATTTAACTTACAGGGTTGTCTTGAGGGTTCATAAAACACCTGGACCAGGTCTGAGATCAGTCTAAGTGCTAGCTTGCTCTTACTGTAAGCAATAGACTCACAAAATCATGATAGAAATGGACTGTAAATAATCTTAGAATTCTCCTCAAAGGATGATCCATATCTCAATTACTCTAAAAGCCACCCTGTTTTCTAAAATTGATTGAAAAATCCATAGGCAAATGTTATTACTGATACAAATTGGCAGTTCAAATGGCTTTTGAATCAAAAACACAAAATGCACTTAATTTCCATGTTGTTTTTAGGCTAAAAGAGCATTGAAGGATGCTTAGCCTTAGAAGGATGGCTTAGGCAAATCTCACTCTAAAACTATTTCTATATAAATAGAATGTGAGCTGTACAAGTTCAATAAAATCTATAACACATCAAAAATCTAATCACACTAAACTTTAAGATCCAATATTACGAGACATATTCTAGTACTCTCTAACCTAGCCTGTAAAATCCTGGGGAAGAATTTGAATATAATGCATTGCAACTGTCCATTTCCAGGTACAGGGATGGACCTACCTTGAAAGAGCAATCCCTAATAAAATATGATTTGATTCTTATCAGAATGTTCTCCTGTAGAAAGTCTTTCCCAACTTTCTAACTTAATGGTTAGAATTACTACTACAGCTATTTACTGATTTTGATTGGGACAGAAAATATAAGATAAAATATAAGATTATCACCACAAAGACTGTAAACTGGGACTGGAATTAGTATACCACATAATTATTCACCCACCTATGTCTGAAAGACTTGACACAGGAAATAAGTTTTACTGGAAATGAAATAGGGATAGAATATATTCTGTTGAGCTAAGAACTCTACTGTTAGGAGACAGAATTAACTAAAGGTGTGGAGATATTTAGATGGGGAATAAATAAGGAGGGGATGGTTTGGGGAGGTGGGGCTGGGTGAAGTTAGAAATACAGATTATAGAGCATGGAAAGAACAGTGGAATTGATAGGAGATGAAGTGAGTTTTCAGGGGGTGAAGAGAATCAGACTAAGTCAGAGAATTTATCAAGGTTATTGTAACTGTTACCTATAAGGAATGACAGAAGCAGCACAGCACCAATTAATACTTATTGGTTTCAGGTGTTTTGCAAAATTATGTAGATTGAACCTAGCAGAATCAATTGATTATAATCAGTATCATTAGGACTAAAAAGAGAGGCAGTATTACTTAGAGCAGCGTTCCTGAACATTGACTTCACATTATAATCATCTGGGAACATTTATAACCTAAAAATTTCAATGGAAATAACTTTCTTGTGTTAAGAACTATTTCTTTAATACTTTATTATTTTTTATTTTAATAAACTATTTTATTAAACTATGCCATGTTTTTCATAAATAGGTGAAAATTGGTTAATTTTTTTAAAATTTTAATTCTGTTATTTTTTAAGTATATTTAACACATGGTGTTGTATTAGTTTCAGATACACAATGCAGTGATTCAACAGCTCTATACCTTTTGCTATGCTTGCCACAAGTATTGCTAGCCCCTGTCACCATGCAACTCTATTATAGTCTGAGCGACTGCATTCCCTAGGCTGTACCTTTAATTCCCATGACTTACTCATTCCATAACTGGAAGCCTTTATCTCCCACTCCCCTTCACCCATCAACCTATCTCCCCACCTTCCTCCCCTCTGGCAACCATCAGTTTGTTTTCTGTATTTAAAAGTCTGATTCTGCTTTTTGTTCAACAAAATGAACACATCTACGTAATATCTACACAGATCCAGAAGTTGAATAGTACTGTCAACCCAGAAACTCAGTCAGGCTCTCTATCTTTACCCTCTTTTCTTCATTATCCAGTGGTTACCAGTATTCTGACTTCTTATACATATTATGTATTCTTATACCACTTTTAACATTATAAAAGTGCAATCACCTAGAATAGTTTATCTTTTTTTTCTATATAAAACTCCATTGTATGACTATTTCACAACTTTCATCCATTTTGCTCTTGATGGACATTTGGGTTGTTTTCAATCTAGGATTCTTAAGAATATTGCTTGTATTTTTGCAAAAATGCAAAAAATGCATTTTTGTGTAAATGTATCTAGAAGTGGAATTGCTGTGATAAATACTACCAGAAATTAGTAGGAACTAAGTTATGGGAATGTTCCATTTTCTCTTATCATCAAAACTAGATGTAATCAAAAATTTTAATATTCTGACTGGTGCATAGCATCTTCTCATTGTGGTTTTAGTTTACATTTGCATTTCTAGGATGACTAATGATATTGAGTACCTTTTCATTTTTCTTAGCCATTACATATACTCTTTAAATACTTAATCAAGTCTCTTTCCCAAATTATTTCTGCTGATTGTAGGAAATCTGTATATAGTCTAAATACAAATCCTACTTGTTATATGTTTTGCAGATATTGTCTCCTATTCTGTAATTTGCCTTTTCACTCAGCTAAAGTTGCCTTTTGATGAACATAAATTCTTATTTTAATGTAGATCAAAATATCAATAGTTTCTTTAGGATTAAAACTTTCTTAAAAAAACAAAAATCTTGAATATTTTAAAATATATTTTCTTACAAAACATATATTATTTTGTCATGCAAATTAAGATCTACAATCCACCTGAAATTGCTTCAGGTATGAAGTAGAGGTTAAGATTCTTTTTTCTACCTCCCTATGGATATCCAAATAAACAATCAGTTTTGTGGAGAGACCATTATTTCACTATAGATTTGTAAAGCCAACTTTATAACAAATCAGATGATCATATTTATGAGTCTATATCTGGGCTCTCTGTTCTTAGACTAGTCTGTTTTTACGGCTTTTACACAATTATCATTCTATCACTGTATGATAAATCTTGATATCCAAAAGAGTGATTCCTACTTTATTCTTCAAGATTGCCTTGCATATTCATAAACTTTAGAATCAGCATGTCAACTATGATAAAAAGAAACATGTTGAAAAAAAGAGAAACATTGAAATATTGGTTAGGATTTTATTAGATTTATAAACCAGTTTAGGGGGAACTGACATTATCACCATATTGAGTCTTCCAAACTAAGTATTATACATTCTTTCACTTATTTAAGTAATCTCTAACTTCTCTTAATAGTGTTTTGTAGGTTTAGGTGTAAACATTTTTTACAACAATCAGGTTAGTTTCTACTTAATTTTTTGATATTGTGATCATCTTTTTTAACATTAATTTTCTATTAATTTATGCTAACCTAAATAGATTTTTGTCTTATACTAAATCTAGCAGTCTTATTAAACTATGAATTCTATATATCTATAGATAATTTAGGTTTTCTTCATATACATTTGTTATATGTGAAATATGATATTTCTTACTGTTCTAATCTTTTATACTTTTTATTCCTTTCCCTTGATTATTAAATTAGTTAATATCCCCTTATATTGCAGAGTAGAAATGAAGAAGCTGGTATTACTGCCTCATTTCCAAACTAAGATAACAACTTTTTTTTTTATAATACCCTTTTACTTTACCAAAGTTCCTTTATGTTTCAAAGCTGCCATTTTTTAAAAAAAAATCATGAATGGTTTTTAAATTTTATCAAAGATCTTTTATTCTAAATATACTGGTATCATGATTTTTTTCATTTAATATGTTAATGTGGTGAATGACATTGATTTTCAAATGTTAAACTGAACTTTCATCCCAGGAATATTTCAATCTTACCTATAAGAGGATATGTATTATATATTCTTACAGTAAAGAACATTTATTAAGAAAATTATAAAGAAAATACATTTAAAGTACTGATATTTACCAAAAAGAAAATCTACATATATAAGTGGACCCACACAGTCTAAACCTGTGTTGTTCAAGGGTCTACTGTACACTAGACAAGAGTTTAAGAGGACACAATTTACTTGTGTAGTTAGAGGGTCAAGTTAACTTAGAATAAACATAAATCTTTCACAGGAAAAGATCCAGTTTCTATAGGGATCTTAGAACTATGTGTGTGTGTGTGTGTGTGTGTGTGTGTGTGAGAGAGAGAGAGAGAGAGAGAGAGAGAGAGATCAACAAGAGGCAGAGATAGATAAGGTGTTCCAACAACTATAACAAAGAAGCAACTATAAAAGGAAAAAAGATTGTCCTAAGAGTCTTTATCTTTTAAAACCTATGCCAAATTGAGGAAGGAGAAACTATATGATACATACCATGTGCACCTGAAATATGAACACTTTGCACCTGAAATGATCTTATTCTGGAATAAAAAGAATTGTGTACTGAACAAGACTCCAAATACGTTGCACTGTAGAAGATATTTTACCTTATAGAAAAAGTTGAAAGAATTGAATTTAATTGAAAGGAAGAATTAAAATACAGTATCTTAAATTTATACAGTGAGTTGTTAAACCATAATTAAGTACTTACTAATAAAGCTCTTTGATTTTTGATCTGCTTTTATAAAGGTTAAAATGTTTTGGAGACTTAGAACATATTTTTATATTCTGGATGATGCCAGAAAAATAAATTATTCAAAGCAGATATTGGTGGGAACCTCCGGCTGCTTGAGGGTATCCTATTTTTCCACTAGGTAATTTCTATTTATTTGTCTTGTCTTTATGGAATATTTAACAAATCTATCATAGTTCTTCTCATTTGTTCAGTGATAAGTTTAGTAAATTTCCAAGCAGCTAGAGTTGCATCTTGCTATTTGAAAAGAGTTGTGTCAAAGGCATGCATGTCTTAACAAATTTAACCCTTATCATTTTTACCAAACCTGAGAACATTTATGAAAGACAAGAATCTTAATTCTTTAGGTTTGACAGGAAGCCCGATATTTAGAAAAGTTGAAGAATGAGAATTTCAGAGTGCATCAGATTACCTCCCTATCAAACCAGAGAGAGGTTAATACTATTTGGATTATTGGTAACTGACTATAGAAAACAAAGTCGTATGCTTACACACACATACAATTAACTAATAGGAAAAAAATGTATTTTCATTAATCATGATTAGCTTTTTAAATATTTTTAAAGCAAGTCTTTAAATAAATTTATTATTAATATATTCTGTCATAATGTGACAAGAGATCCCTTGCTACAACATGTTGGGAGCTATTTTGTATTATTAGTGTGGGTGGCAGAGAAAACTTTTGCATATGTTTTGTTTAGAGTTTAACAGACATTTTTTAACCTCAGCTCATAAAATGCTCCAGAAGTTCCTGGTTGTGTGAAGCTGAGGGAAAGTACAATTTCTTGTTGCAGTTTACAACTCTCCACTTTTCTAGCCAATCTGGTCAACTAGCTCTCAAAGTTTTAAAATGAGACATGGAAAAATTCCCGGTGTGTTTCCATCTCTTTTTTCCCACCCCCTCCCCCATTACATCATCAGACACTGGTGATTACTGTCAAAATAGCCAAGAAGAATGAGTTCTTAAACACCAGAGCTCAAAGTAATGATAATTTTTTAAAAAGATTTTATTTATCTGACACAGGAGAGAGAGAGAGAGAGCACAAGCAGGGGGAGCGGCAGGCAGAGGGAGAAGCAGGCTCCCCACTTAGCAAAGAGCACAATGTGGGACTCCATCCCAGAGTCCTGGGATCATGACCTGAGCCAAAGGCGGACATTTAACCAACTGAGCCACCCAGGCATCCCAAAATATGATTTTTTACTCCTAAGAAACTTTTCCTTTCAAATTTATTATCTCTAAGCAATTTGTGTGATACATAGATCAATAGAAACTTATGCCAGGCAAAGTCGTAAAATCGTATTATATGATATGAATTAACACTAGCAGTACCTTAATTCATCTGAGAGGAGGTTTGAACAAGGATAACAACAAACACCTTAATTATATTTTTTCTGTAGCTCAGCAAAATTTAAAAGAATTTTTGAAGGTCCAAATATTTTAGTTAACTAATGATTATATAAAATCATTTTTAGTCCAGTGTTAAGTCAATAAACCTTCAGCAGTAATAAAATATATTAATAATAGAGTCTGTAATGTGAACATTAAAAAAGAAAAAGTTTAACTCTGTATCTCCTTATACCACTTTTTTTTTTAAAGATTTTATTTATTTATTTGAGAGAGAGAGAATGAGAGACAGAGAGCATGAGAGGGAGGAGGGTCAGAGGGAGCAGCAGACTCCCTACCGAGCAGGGAGCCCGATGCGGGACTCGATCCAGGGACTCCAGGATCATGACCTGAGCCGAAGGCAGTCGCTTAACCAACTGAGCCACCCAGGCGCCCCCTCCTTATACCACTTTTTATGAAATACTAATTGCTGAAAATCTAAAGCTTGAAAATTGCAGGTCCTCATTTTGATTGTAATTTAAGATAAACTTTTTAACTTGATTTTATATAAAATCATGATTCCTATATACACTTATATTTGACAGTGGAGTTTACTATAATTTAAGGAATGCAAGTTCTATTTATTCCTAGACTGTACATTTAAAAAAAATAATCCAAAGATGTATTTATCCTTTGATTTTTATCTTAATTTTCTAGTTGTTTTTCTCTTTCTGAACTGAAAGCTTACTTTTGGTTGCCAAGACAACACATTTTACCTAATTTAAGTTGAACTTTAATATATGACCAACAATAACAGATGCCCTGATTAAATCTAAAAGCAGAAGATGAACAAGGGCCTATTTTAGTCTTATCACAAAATTCAGAGCATTCAGAGTTTACATGTGCTTTAGTGAGGAAAAGAACATGAAATTTATCCTTCAGGTTTGTCCTTTTCCTTTGTTTTGGGAACAGCAAAGGACTACCATATTTCCAAAAGGCAATAAAAAAAAAAAAAAAAAAAAGGATGGTTGAGGTATTAGAAGTTATTCTCAGGGCACAGGTAAGTCTAAGAAAGAAACATTAAAAAGATAAAAATGTTTTGTTTTTTTTTTTAATGGTAAATACGCTACAAAAAAAATACACCTGGTTCTCTAACCAAAACACACACATGCGCGCACACACAGGCTGTGGTGTGCTGAAGCTATCTTGCATGGCCCACTAGACCTGATTGTTAAATACAAAGTTTGCAAACTGGTTGTTAAACTCTTCATAGTTTGAAATGGGTCATAGTGAGAGTATATAGGACACAGAAATTGTCAAATACTACAAAACACAATATTTTTTTAATTATGTTGTTAATCACCATACATTACATCATTAGTTTTTGATGTAGTGTTCCATGATTCATTGTTTGTGTATAACACCCAGTGCTCCATGCAGACCGTGCCCTCTTTAATACCCATCACCAAGCTAACCCATCCTCCCATCCCCCAAAACACAATATTTTTTAATAAGCCAATTTAAGAATATACCACTGTCTACAAGGCCTTCATTTCCTTGTTTTTTGTTATTTTTTGTTCTTTAATCTTTTGGTTTGTTCCTTGGGGAAGCAAAGCCAAGTAACTTACTCATTTTCTCACCCTACATCTTTACTTCTTGATGGAGACAAGAAGACTATATATTTATTCATCTTCTTCACATCTCACACCAACAGAGAAGACTCTTCCAACAGAAGATGAACTGATGGTACTTCAACATTTGCCAAATATGTATACAAAACAGAAAACCTGGCAACCATGCACAGAGAGCCACTTTGGCCATCAAGGGTCTTTTCCAGCTTGGCATAAGCTATATAATAAGCAGAAAATCTTGGAAAGTAAAAAGAAAATCCTTTAGGTCACAGAGTCCCATTGTTGTTCCCTATAGATCCAAATGGGAAAAAAAAAAAAAAAAAAGACTTGCTAAATATAAGACCCAGCTTTCTTCTCCCCTTTCTTCTGCTTGCTCAGCTAGTGATTCTAATAGATTCTACAGCAACAGTTGATAGTATGAATAGCTGGAGTCCCAAAAATCTAACCCTTCCTGAGGGAAAAGAGTCAGAATGCAGACATCAATTTAAAGCTACTTTTCCAATACTGGCTGGGCTTTTTAGTTCTTCAGACTATTTCCAAGAATCATATTGCCCAAAGGAACAAGAATGATATAAAGTTAAATAATCAACTGATATTTTTATAACTACTAACAATGTTTGTAGAAACTGCAATCAAGAAAAAAAAAAACTATCTTGCCAATTCCATTGTGCCAGATCTTTATTCCACCTAGTATCTGTGCAGCATTTGACATTGCTAACATTACCTCTCTTGAAAAAATTTTCCACCTTTGTCCTCAAAGGTAATCAATCATCTTGTATTCTCTATACCCATGTTGATGGTTCCTGTTTTCCTGTGTTAACTTTTATTTATCCATCCAGTAAATACTGCTTCGTCCTGTGTTTACATCTGTGAACTTGACCTAAACAAAAGACCTATACAGAGTCTAGTATAGTGTCTTTCATAAGGTGGAAAATAGAGAAATGTCCTCTTCCCTCTGCTCCTCCAGCTCTTAGTACTGCCATTTATTTCCATTGTTTCAAATAACACCCTGTTAGGAGCCCTAGGATCTTTCTCTCCTGATCCAACATTGTTACTGAGCCTCAAGCTTGCAAAGCCAACCGCATCCCAGTTATTGTCTCATTATCTTCCCATGGCAAATCAAAATCCACCTTTCAAAACTGAAATCATTATCCCCATCCCTTTGAAAATTTTATTCTGAACTGTCCTCTGTCCCAATGAATGGCATAATTTTCTCACTTGTGATGTAACAAGAAAGATCAGAGACATCTTCAATTTTCTGTCTTCTTCACTCAAGAGTTTTACTTTATATTTAAATTCTGCTGATTTTGTTATCAATGTATTTCTTAAATGCATCCTTTGGTCTTTTTCCACTACCATTATCCTCTGTAGGCTTTTATACTTCTGGACAATGTTAACAATGTGGCCTTCTAACTGCATTTTCTTACTCCCCTGTGTATGGTTTTTGTTGTTGTGTTTTTTCTTTTTTTCTAACCCATGACTTATCTTACCATCACAATTATATTTTCAGAATCCTGTCTGGATCCTTAAACTCATTCTCTAGAATATGTTCTATGGCTGCCCATTGGAATATAGTCTTAGCAAGACTTTCAGAGCATGCTATGTTGATCTTTTCAGCTCTATTTTCTCAAATTCTTCAATCTCTCCAGTGATACCTGGTTCTCTTTTAAGTCCTTATAGAGCACTTGTATTTCCCTGAATGTCAGTCGATATTGTCTCTGTAATCCTGAAGTTCCACCCACTTGATCACCTGATGGAATTCTTGAACATTATTCAAAGCAAAATCCCAAAACTGAATCAAACCATTCAGACTTCCTTTTAGAGTAATTATCCAGCGTTTCTTTCTCTGAATTCATCTAGCCTAACATTTAGTATTTTAGAACTCTATGTCATGCCAATCTTTTGTTGTTTGGACTTTTACCTTCTTTTGTTCTGGTAATTATACATCAATTCACCATGTTTTTCTATCACATTTAAAAGACAAAATTAGATTTCATTTCTGTGGATCCAACACATGTCAACGTACCCGACACATAGGAGACACTAAATAAATTATAGTTGAATAGATGTACTAAGTATGTATTGAAAATAAGTAATTTGTCCAGTATGGGGGCTCTATTCCTGACATAATTTTTTTTAAGGTAAATTCTCTTTTTATGTTTTATGGCAGTACTTGAAGATACCTCTAGCTTCTATACCCCTTCGTGAAAAGCCATTTGAAAACTGAGAAATTTGGCTTAATTAGTCTTAGTATTATGTTTCTCTTATTTAGAAGATGAACCAAAAACATACTACTCTTTTGAAGGGATTTCTCTACTTTTTTTGGTGAGATACTCTATGAGGAGTATCCTGGAGTTGGATGCCTGGGTGGCTTAGTTGGTTAAGTGTCTGCTTGGGCTTAGGTCATGATCCCAGAGTCTGGGGATGGAGCCCTGCATCAGGCTCCCTGCTCTTCCTCTGCCAACCCCCGCCCACTTGTGTGCATGCTCTCTAATAAATAAATAATATCTTTTAAAAAAAGGAACAGTCTGGAGTTTAAATTTTATAGTAGATTATATTAACCATTCCTTCTATTTTATAAGGCTTTGCCTATTTTCTTTGGATGGCCAAATAGCATTCCCAATATTTCTGGTTAGGTGGAGAAGAAAATCTTAAGATCTCAATCTAGTTATTAAAATAATAATAAGCACATAAATGTGCCAGACAATATTCAATTTACTTCACATAAATTAACATATTTAATTCTTAAAACAACCCTATGTAGTAGGTACTGTTAATATGCCCATTTTGCAGAGAAGGAAACTGAGCCACAGGATGGTTAACTGACTTACACAGAACACAACTCATCAGTATTTGAGCCAGGAGATGAACCCAGGCTCACACTGATGCCATATCCCGTGTTCTCTCTTGCTGTCTTTCATTGGCAGATGAGAATCATATGCAAAGGTAAATACATACAGAGCTGAATAAAACAGGGATGAGACTGAAATTTAAGGAGTTTAGTAGAAGGGCAAATGAGAGAGAGATTAATTTTGACCAAAACAGAAACTGATTTCAAGACAAGAAGCCACTTAGAGGGTGCCTGGGTGGCTCAGTCATTAAACGGCTGCCTTTGGCTCGGGTCATGGTCCTGGGGTCCTGGGATCGAGCCCCACATTAGGCTCCCTGCTCGGCTGGGAGCCTGCTTCTCCCTCTCCCGCTCCCCCTGCTTGTGTTCCCTCCCTCACTGTCTTTCTCTCTGTCAAATAAATAAATATTTAAAAAAAATAAGCTACTTAGAATACATTCATTTGTGAGCAGGGCTCTTACCCTCTGCCATCTTTAATGGCAGATCATAGCCCTGTGGATCCCCTCACTGTTCACTTTATGCTCTACCTCAACAGCAACTTCCATTTCCTTTCTTATCTTACAGCATCCTGGACCCTCCCTCACTCTTTGCAACTACTGCAGAATATAATTACATCAGTGATTACTACAACACTACTTGGCAGCTTATGTAAGAATGTGTATTCCCTTAGTTTTATAAAAAATGCTATTCACCTACCATTCCTGAACTCAGTGTATTCTCAGCAGATAATTGAAGAACACCCTAATACTCAAACCATTTTACAGTCACTTTCTCTCCCAAAGAAGTACTTCAAGCTTTATTACTCATGGTTTTGTGAACAAATGCCAGTTTTGACTGAACATTGCTTAAACCCTAAAAACTTTGAGGTAAGATATTTTATTTTAGCTTTGCTAAGCAATAAGTAATGGTATTCAGGCTACACAGACACACAAACACACACATGCATTTGCTAATGTGCTTATTTTAGCTAGAATCCAACTAGGCTTACTTTTCTTTTAATAAATCTTCTGAGGATTACTAACCCTTTGTCCTTCTCTGCTAAAAGGAAAAGGGAAAGCCACAAGTGTTCTCTAATGCTGATGTCGTAAGCTGTATAAACAGCAAATTGATTCATATTTTATTTAATCAGTACAAATCTAGCAGAGTATTTTTAGAGGAAGGATAAAAAGACTATGTTTTGAGCTGATTAAATCTCTTCCTCCTCCCTTCCCATCACTTCATAAACCTCTCACCTATAATCAGTGCACAGATGAAATCTTGGGTCCAGCATTAAGTACTTCACTAAATTAAAAGAAAAAAAAAAAGATCTGCAAAACTCTTGAGTCATTAGGAGAAAAGAAAACAGGAAAAATACGTTGTGCTTTCTAGGTAACTCTAAATCAAGGATAACTTATTTGCATTATTTTTTAAAATGCAGTAAACATTTTCCACATTCCTAATGTATCAAATACTAGTGCAGTTGAAACTCTTCAAAGAGTGGTATCTGAGGTCCTTTCACTCCTCTCTTGCCACTAACTTTCACAAAAGGAAAATTTTCATAAAAATTAAAAATGTAATCTTATTGGAGATAATGAAATATTTAATAAAAATTCCCTAAGGATTTCCAAACAAGCATTCCTCTGATTCCCACTTGCAAATTGTCTATGGTGAACATGAGGTGATGGTCAGTCACACTGACTTTAGGGTTCCTAGGAAAACCTTTAGCATCAGAGTGCCTGCATGTTGAGTTTATATTATTTAGGCTACCAATTTAGCAATAAGACTATAAAGAAGTAAATGAAAATATTCATCTAATGAGTTTGTTGTGAGAATTAAACAAGTTGGCATATATAAAATTAGTAGGATAGGGGCACCTGGGTGGCACAGTCGGTTAAGCGTCTGCCTTTGCCTCAGGTCATGATCCCAGGGTCCTGGGATCGAGCCCCTTGTCAGGCTCCCTGCTCAGTGAGGAGTTGGCTTCTCCCTCTCCCTCTGCCACTTGAGCTCTCTTACTCTCTCTCTAATAAATAAATAAAATCTTTAAAAAAATTAGCATAATACCTGGCAAATAAATGTTTAACATCACTTAAATTGATTGTCCTCAGTTGTTCCCCAATTAGAAAACAAAGGGTTATTCTCTCAAATGAACAAGTGGAATCTTCTTTCTAATTCACTTTGTAGTCCCAAACCCACTTGCCAGAAGTTATAGCTAAGGCCTTATTAAGCACTGAGTTTCCTACAGGAAAGACTATTTCTTGATCCCCTGTATATTCTTTTTGCTTGCAATAGCCTTTAACTTAGTTTTGTTTTTTGGGGGAAATGTTTGAGATGAGGGCTGGGTTCCTGGAAAAAGGAGAGAGGGAAAACTAAGTGCTATCAAAATTGGCTTAGCTTTGAGGTGTTGGCATTCAAAATCACACTTTATTAGGGGCACCTGGCTGGCTCAGTCAGCAGAGCATCTGACTCTTGATCTTGGGGTTGTGAGTTCAAGCTTCAAATTGGGTGTGGAGATTACTCAAAAATAAAATCTTTTTAAAAAATTCAAACTATCTATTTTGCATTTTTCCAATATGCATGTGATGGGTGAGAGAGTGTGTGGGAGTGTTTGTATAGGCATGTGGATAGAGGGATATGCATAGCATTTAAAAAAAAATTAGTCCACTGCACATTTGTGGTGCACTATTCATTATGTTTCCTTTCTTGGCATCTGGAAATACAATTATTCTATATAAACTGCAAGCCAAGCTCTTTGCTGCAATGTTTTTTGTCTTTCATATATATAAAAATATATATTATATATTTTTTTGAAGATGCATTGTATTCAGACTTCTTCCCAACTCAGTAACAAAGGGAGCCAATATGCTGACTGTGACCCTGCTCCTCAGGAGGTTTCCAGAGAGCGAACAAGACATAGAGCTAATGGAATCAATTTTAATAACATGACCAAAACAAGAAGAGAACAAATTCAAACTGCTGTGACTTGCATAGCTATGCCTCAGGCCAAGACAAGATAGACCAATCAGAGACGATGTGAATGCCGAGATCCGAGGAAGAATGGAATCAAATAACAAGAATAATCATGGCATTTAGTACAGTGATAAGTGGTTCTATTAGAACGCATTGATCTACCCTGTAGTACTCTTTTTCGAAAGGTAGCCAGTTATAAATCATTCTTACAAAGCTCTTTATCGACTTCAAATTCCAGTCACTTGGTAGAGGTTTTATGCAAGTGAACAGTGAGTGACACTTCAGAGCACAGACTTTAAAGTTTTACATTAATATGCTTAAGATTTTTCACTTCCATATTCTCTGTACATTGTTCAATTTTCTTTCTCAACTGTAGTCAATATTTCTTCACATTGACTAAAACAACTCTTGGCATGCATTTGGCTATTATAATTTATTAAAATTCATTTTAACACATGATACTGTATTCACCACCACAGCAATTCTATGAAATACGAAGGGCTAGTATCACTGTCCCAAGCATTTAGATGAAAGGCTAAAACTCAGATTATCAATTCATGTGAAATAACTCAGCCAACATTTGACATCTCTGCTCTTTACAGTTCTGTGTTCTTTCCAACTTCAGTTTTGTCCTCAGCATTGTTATAAGCAATCATTCTACCTGTCCTGGTCACCTTCCTCTGCATTCTCCATACCTACTATATTAAAAACTCATAATTTTGCTCACACCTCAAAGACCTCCCTCTCCATCTCAACAGAACAGTCAACTACATAGAAAAATAAATAAGGCTCTCAGGCATGAACAGTCTCATTGTTCCCATTTCATCATTTACCTCCACCCACATGCTCATGCCTTTTTCACTGCAAGCAATGAAAAAGATAATCCTTTTGATTAATCAATTCTTCTGTCTGTTCCTCTAATTGTATCCCCTTGTGCCAATTCGTCATACCAATTGTTATTCTCTCTCTTGTCTGTCTCTCTCTGAGATATGTACTTAGGAGACCTCCCAAGGACTATTCTGAGGATTAGCCTCTGCAAGGGATGCAGCAAGCAAGATGAAACAGAAGTGAAACCTCAAAGTGGTGGCTGCAAAGCTACCACATATCCTGTAGAAGCTCTGGAGCTGATGGCCCATCAAAGTCGTCTCAAGTGAGGCAAAGGGTTGAACTTTGCACCCCTTTATCAACCAGTCATGGAATGTGGGCTGTCCTGTGGGAATGGATGTAATTTTTCAAGAAAGCTTCTTTCATCCTACAACAAATCTGGAAGGAAAACTCAGTTCTGAGCTGTGGCAGCACCCTATCTCATGAGGGTACACACAAGGTCCACTCAACCCTTTGTCTTTCATTTAGATCCTTATTCCAGTTCAAGCCACTCACATATCACAGAAAAAGAGAAGGAACCTCCATTTTTTCTAAGTATTATTCTAGTTGCAATACTCTCTCGTTTCTCAAACAGCTTGTTTTAGATTACATTTTTTTTTGTTTTTCTTCCCCTCTTAACTATCACAAAAATTTTATTCTGCATATTCCCCTAAATATTCTTGTATATTGTTGCTGCAATAGCTATTACCTATAGTCTGATGGCTCTCAAACCTATAGCTTTAATACAGATTCCTCCAGAGTAGTCTCAGTTAATCTCCCTCTACTTGCCAGCTGGGAAGCTCTCTCTGGACACTGCACAGCCCTATAAACTCAAAATGTCCAAAAAGGAAATGGCATCAGATATCATTTATTCCCCTAAGCAAAAGCCCCCTTTTAACCAAGACTTAATTCAATGTCAATATTAACATCTTGTACGTGATGTACATCAATGTGTTGCATAAAAATAAAACATAGGAAGGTGTGAAACAGCATATGAGACTTCTACACAAACATAAATACATATACACTCTCAATATCCACAAATGAAAGGTGGGGTTGGGGAGGTATTTCATTCCCATTAGCACCAAATTGTGTAGGAGGATAGGGTTTGGCCAGCAAAATGATTCCTCCTCCCACCAAATTCCATCGCTTAATACAAATTAAAAGTTAGTATCTGGTCATGCCATATGCCCTACCCAAAATGATGGAGGAATGCTACATACGATCACTCAGGAACCTAGGGATAAAGGCACCAGGCATCTTTTATCTGAAAGTATAACCTTGGTCACTACATAAGAGGGAAGCAGAGATTAGAGAACGATGCATTTTCTTTCTTTTTTTTTTTATCACCAAGCTGTGATAAATATCATTTGTACTCACATTTTATAATGTACATAGGATAATAACTACATTACTTACTCAATTGCAAGTAGTCAGAGAAGTGCAGTTTCTCGTGTGCCTGAAAGTGAAGGAGAACCAAATATCAGTGTATGATGGTAATGTGCAGTAATATTTAGTATATTTCACAATCCCTATCTATTCTTTTAGCTTTATTAGAAAACAGGATATGAAAAAGAAGTAAAAAGTAAGCTAAGCAGTGAGTTTCAAAAAAATATTTTTCTTTGTTATAGCCTATTTCTAAATCCTGCTCATGCAGTCTGTCCACAGGAGGAAACATTCCCATTAGCTGCTCATTTCTAGAGCATCAAGAATGAGAAAGGCTTTACAATGTTGATGTTGTTTGTTTTCATACACAATTTTGGCAACAATTGACTCCTGGCAATAATTATTTAAAAACATTAACTTTTATTGTCCTAACTTGTGTTGTCTGTGTGAAAAATTTTAGCAACCATAATTAACCATGAAAATACTGTTCACAATAACCTATTTTCTGATGTGTGCAAAGAGAAACCAATGAATATAAATTCTGATTTTGTTTATGTGAGCACACGCTCAGAAATGGACTTGAAAACAGGAGCAAAATTTATTTGTATATTTTCACAACTAAGCAGCCTAATTCCGACATAATTTACTTTTTCAGTTTTACCCTATATAAGTGAATAAATTTAAGATGAATAGGCCTCAATACAATAAACCTCAAAGTCTAGTAGGATTTTTTACCCCTTTGTTTCATGGTTTAATCTCAAATGCTTATCCATTATCATTGTCCTTAGCCAAAAATAAACAAAATGTTTATTGCAGCAGCTCCATGAATATTCTAATCTTTCTATACTCTCAGTGGCAACAATCTTTTAATATCTGAAAATGTATCCCTCCCCTTTTTTTGTCCTTCCCTATTAGTGAACATTTGTAGATCTCATAAGTTTATAAATAATTTTCTACATATATTCTTAGTAAGTTTTATTCTATACAGTATGAAAATCGAGAATGAAGTTTTTGAGTTATGAATCTGCTGTAGAAGAATGTAAGTAAATATTAAAGGAATGAATTTTATGTTAAGTGTAGACTTTATGATTCAAGGATCATTGTCTAAAATTATGTGTGGCCTTTTATAATATTTAGATCCCATAAGTATATGTTTTAGTGTCACTACCTTACTAATGTATGCCCTTAGTTTAATGCCCCCTGGGGGGGAATCACATTTGTATGTAGATAATCCATTTATTTCTCCAAACAGAGTATCTCTATTTTTGGTTTTAATAATGTGAAATTCTAGCCAAATGCTAAAGGTATATATCTAATGCTTGTGTTAGGTTGTTTTAAGATGTAAGTAGTAAGTAATCAAAATTAAATTGGCATAAAAAAGAAGGAAAAAATACACTTTGTTGGAACTATAGGTGCATGCAGCATGAACAATTGACTAAAGGATATCACCAGAGATCTGCTTTAATTCATTCTCTCTAATCTGTTTTTTATGGAGTTTGCTTATCCTAGCAACACCTGATTTCACCATGTCACTATGACTGTCAGCAAGCAGCAATCAGCTGTATGTTGCATCAAGGATATTCCTCCCATTCTCTCTATAAATATGTATGCATACATGCATACACCGCTATACATATCTAGACAGTGAGATATCCTTATGAGGAAGAAAGAGTAGATCTGTGATAATCTATCTTCGAAGGCAAAGATGTCATCTGGCATCAAAGGATTCAGTATTCTTTTCTGTAAGGCCTATAAATAGCTTGAGACAACACTTTGAGATTTGTTTTTCTTCATTTGCTCACCTAACCTGCATGCAAATATTTTGCTTAATTCCTTGAAATATAGAACTTAAATCTAGGCACTTCCCCCCTTCATTCAAAAATAGATATTGAGGATTTACTATTTTCTATGCATTGTACTATATTCTGGGGGTTAAAATGTTGAATATAAAGGTCAAAGCTCCTGATCTCCTAATGATTACATCTAGCAGGGAAGATGTATGATAAACAAACCACTAAAACAAGTACAATATTATAACAAGAAATACAAAGTGTTGTAGAGTTCTGTAGTAGTGGGACCAAATCCAGTCTGGGATGTTCCAGGAGACTTTTTTGAGAAGATAAAATTTAGACTAAAAACTGGTGGATGAGTAGGCATTAACCACAATTATGATATCTTTTATTATCTGAACTAGACACTTGTAAAAATTAAAAGTGACATCATTAATAATTATGCCAAGAAGCAATAGATGTTAAATGCAACAGTTAGAGCAGAGTCAAAAAAAAAAAAAGGGGGGGGAGGGGGAGAACGCTATGCTTTTATAAAGCAGAAATGCATTTTCAAAACCTTTTTGAGGTCAAGAGTTTTAAAAGACATTGTGAAACTGACAGACTTTAGTAAACCATACAAATTCATATACAAAAATATTCAATATGTTACACTAATCACACTTGAATCTCAGAATTTATTTCATTAGTATGGATTAATGTGAATAAGTAGACTTTTGTGAGATTCCTGAGCTGTGCTTTTTTTCCCCATTCTGAGATTTCTTTTAGCTCCTTTCCACATCCTCACATTTAACCAGTCAGTCTGACTCCAAAGTCTGTTTTACCTTCTATTATGGAAGGGTGAAAATCAATGAATTTCAATATATGACTATCCTAAAAAATAGTGAAAAAAAGAAATTTTAAAAGCACCAAAAATATAGAAAGAAGGAAAAGATAATGTTAAAAGGCGAAAATAACTAAATAATGTATTATGTAATATCAAAAAAAGCGAATAGACAAAAGATACTAATAATTTTGCTTATCAATAAAAAAGAAAAATAGAGATATGCTGACAGATATAGATGTTAAAACAATACTGTGTATTTTGAACACTTTTTGCCAACAAATTTGAAAATTAGGTGAAATGGATAATGGTTACAGAATATGTAACCTACCAACTTTGACTCAATAATGAGTAGGAAAGAATGTTTTGTTTTTTAAGATTTTACTTTTATCTAATCTCTACACCTAACATAGGGCTTGAACCCACAATTCTCAGATTAAGAGTTGTGTGCTCTACCAACAGAGCCAGCCAGGTGCCACAAGAATTTTTTTTAATCTATTAAAAGAATCAAGTTATTCGTGAGAAAAAAAAAATCTCCATAAATAAAACTCTGGACTCCGTCAACTGTACCAGTGAGTTCTATCAAGTATTTAAGGGAAAAAATCTGGGGTGCCTGGCTGGCTCAGTCGGTTAAGCTTCTGCCTTCAGTTCAGGTCCTGCATTGGGCTCTCTGCTCAGTGGCGGAGTCTGCTTCTCCCTCTGCCCTTCACCCTGCTCATGCTCTCTCTCACTCTTGCTCTCTCTCAAATAAATAAATAAAATCTTAAAACAAAATAAGGGAAAAAATCTAAACAAGTAAATTATGCCAGAAAATAGCAAATGCATCCTGGCAATGAATAAATATACATAAGATATAATACATTATGGCACATTTGAGTTTATCTCAGGGATAAAATGTTCTTTTAACAATAAAGATCAATTATCATGATCTACCATACTTATCAAGAAAAAAAAGAAAAATCATATGGCCACATCAAAAGATGCAGAAAAAAATCTTTAAGATCAAGAACATATCCAGAATATTGATTTTTAATGTACCAGTAACTTTCTTAACCAGTAATTAGTATCTCTAAGAACAACAGTAAAGATCCAACTTAATAGTGAAATACTTAGACATGCCTTTTGAGAATTAAAATATCTATGTGGGAACCAGCTAATCCTGTTGAAAAAGGAATACAAGATATTACTTCTGGGGGAAGGGGGGTGCATCTGGGTGGCTCAGTTGGTTAAGCGACTGCCTTCAGCTCAGGTCATGATCCTGGAGTCCTGGGATCGAGTCCCACATTGGGCTCCCTGCTCAGCTGGGAGCCTGCTTCTCCCTCTGACCCTCCCCCTTCTCGTGCTCTCTTTCTCTCTCTCTCAAATAAATAAATAAAATCTTAAAAAAAAAAAGATATTACTTCCAGGGAAGATGGTAGAGTAGGAGGATCCTAAGCTCACCTCATCCTATAGATAGAACTCAATAACTCTGAAATCAGGCTAAATAATTTGAAAAAAAAATAATAAAAAACAAAAAAAAACTGAAAGACGGGCAGAATAGACTCCACAGCTAAATGTAGAGAAGAGCACATATCAAATAGGGTAGGGAGGATGGAGACAGAGTCCCATGGGGCTGTCTGTAGGAGGGAGGGACACAGCAGGTGTGGAGAGGGGAGAGGAACAAATCTCACCCAGGCACCTAGGCATGGGGACCTGCATGGGGAAGGCAAATTCCCATTACATTTGGCTTTGAAAATAAGAGGGACCTGGGTGCCCAGGTGGCTCAGTCAGTTAAGCATACTACTTTTAGTTTCAGCTCAGGTCATGATCTCAGGGTTGTGAGACAGAGCCCTGCATCAGGCTCTGTGCTCACTATGGGGTCTGCTTGAGATTCTTTCCCCCTCCTTTGCCCCTCCCCCCAGTTGCACTCCCTAAAATAAATAAATTAAAAAAAAAAAAAAAGAGGGACCTAACAAATCAGTGGAGCTTAACACCTGGATCTTTTTAATAATCAGTGGGCTCAGTTCTGGGAGAGCATGGAGGGCAAAGTCTTTTCCCTTAAAGAGACAGCACAAAAATTGTCCCACTAAGATACAGCATAGAAGTAGGCAGTTCAAAAAACACCTGGGGTATTTGGGGAAAGAGATTTATTTACTAATCTTCAGAACATGTGCTGGAGGGGGCAGGGACATTTGGGAGACTTCTCTGAGAACAAAAGAGCTGATAGATGCCATTTCCCTCCCTGCCCCCAGGCCTAGATACATGAACACTTACAGGAATCCGGTCAGGGCCAACACTCTCCACCTAGCTTCCTAGTTTGCTCACAGCACACTCACTCCCACAGGCTTCTGCAGATCAGCCCCCTCTCCAAGCTTGCCTGTGCAGGAGTTTCCCCAGGCAGCTGCAGGTCCCCTCCCATAGCAGGCCAGTATGGACCTTGCTGCCAAGGTACCTCCCAACCCCACATTCTCCTGTGACCTGCCCCTCCAGTACACCCTTGGCTGAAACGCAACCAATATGGTGCCACAAGCCAGGCAGTGTGCAAGCAGCTCCAACAGAGGCCTGTACCATTCCAAAGTGACTCCAGCGCTGGGGAGAAAGGAAAGCAACCATACACACCAGTCCATCTGCAGCCCCAGCAGTGGGCTGGGAGCAGATATCGGTTATGAATGTTGGCCCCACTCACCAACAAAGGCTTCTCAGGGTACAACACAGGGAAAGTGCCCTGCAGCTTAGTGCTACTATATCGCTGGTAAATGCCTGGTCGGACTCAAGTCCAAAGTGGCCCTGACTAACCCACTAAAAAACAGGGACCAAATCCTGTCCACAACAAACAAATAGAACCATGACTTGACTGAAGGCAAACATGACCCAGCCACAACAGTAGGGTGAATGTAACACATATAGGAGACACCCCCAAAGTGCCAGATTCTGGTGAATGAGGGACAATGCACTATGGGGCACTATAGTACCTCTTCTTCCGAAGGCCATTACTTTCAAGAGCAGGAGACTCTTGTAGCTGACTTTCCTAACAAAAACAGAGTTCAACAAAATTAAGAGACAAAGGCATATATACCAAACGAAAGAATAGGACAAAATCACAGTAAAAAGCTAAATGAAATGGAGATAAGTAATATGCCTAATAGAGAATATAAAGTAATGGTTTTAAATATACTCACTGGATTTGAGAAAAGAGTAGAGACCTTCAAGTGAGACCCTCCACAAAGAGATAGAAAACAAACAACAAAAAAATCAGAGAAGAACTCAATAACTGAAATTAAAAATACACTAGATGGAATAAACAGTAGACTAGAGGAAGCAGAAGAATGGATCAGTGACCTGGAGAACAGAGTAATGGAAAGCAAGCTGAACAGGAGAAAGAAAAATAAATAAATAAAAAATAAATAAACATAAATAAATAATACTAGTACTAATAAAGTTATTTGAAGAAATAATAGTTGAAAACTTCCTGAATCTGGGGAAGGAAACAGAAATCCAGTTCCAGGAAGTACAGAGAACCCCCAATAAAATCAACCCAAGGTAGCTCATACCAAGACACATAGCAATTAAAATGGCAAAAAAGTAGTGATAAAGAAATAACTAAAAGCAAGAGAAAATAGTTACATACAAGTTAAACTCCATAAGGCTATCAGGGGATTTTTCAGTAAAACTCTGGAGGCCAGAAAGGAGTGGCATGACATATTCAAAGCGCTGAAAGAAAAAAAAAAAAAAAAGCCTATAGCTAAGAATATTCTATCCAGCAAGGCTATCATTCAGAATAGAAGGAGAGATAAAGGATTTCCTAAACCAACAAAAATTATAGGGATTCTTAATCACTAAATGAGCCCTATAAGAAATGTTAAAGGAGACCCTTTGAGTGGAAAGAAAATGCCATAAGTAGGAGTAGGAAAAGTAAAAAGCACAAAAGCAATAAATTGAAGCATATCTATGAAAATCAGTCAAGGGGTTCACAAAGTAAGAATTTTAGGTATGAAACCACATACCTAAAATATGAGGGGTTGGAGGAGTAAAAAACAGGGTCAAACTTAAGTGACCATCCACATCACATAGACTGCTATATGCATGTTATATATAAACCTAAAGGTAACAAAAATAAAAAAAAAACAAACAGTAATAGGCAAAAGAGAAAGAGAAAGGAATCCAAATATATCACTAAAGAAAGCCAACAAACTCTGAAAGAAGAGAGTAAGAGAAGAAAGGATCAGAGAAAAACTACAGAAACAACCATACAAGTAACAAAATGACAATAACTACGTATCTATCAATAATTACTTTGAATGTAAATGGACTAAATGTTCCAATCAAAAGATATAGGGTGATAGAATGGATTAAAAAAGACCAATCTATATGCTGCCTACAAGACCTAAAGACACCTGCAGACTGTAAGTAAAGGGATAGAAAAGAATTTATCACGCAAATGGATATGAAAAGAAAACCAGAGTAGCAATACTCATATCAGACAAAATACTTTAAAACAAAGGTTGTAACAAGAGGCAAAGAAGGACACTATATAATCATAAAGGGAACAATCCAACAAGAAGATATAAAAACTGTCAATATTCATGCACCCAACATGGAAGCACCCAGATACATTAAGCAGCTAATAGCAAACATGAAGTAATCAATAGAATACAATAATAGTGGGGATTTTAACACCTACTTACATCAGTGGATAGGTCATCAAAACAAAAAATCAACACAGAAATAGTGGCTTTGAATAACACATTGGGCCAGATGGATCTAACATATTCAGAACATTCCATCTGCAAACATCAGAATACACATTCTTTTCAAGTTCACCTTAAACATTCTCCAGAATAGATCACATGTTAGGCCACAAAACAAGTCTCAACAAATTAAAAAAGACTTAAGTCATACAATGCATCTTTTCAGACCACAACTCTATGAAATTAGAAATCAACCACATGAAAAAAAAAATCTGGAAATAACATGAATATATGAAGGTTAAATAATACTCTACTAAATAATGAATGGGCCAGTGAAGAAATCAAAGAGGAAATTAAAAAAAGACATGGAGACAAATGAAAATAAAATGGTTCAAAATCACTGGAATGAGGCAAAAGGTGTACAAAGAGGGAAGTTTATAGCAATATAGGCCTACTTTATTAGAGGCAAGAAGATTCTCAAAGAAACAACCTAACTTTACACCTACAAGAGATAGGAAAAGAAGAACAAACAAAATCTAAAACCAGTAGAAG